>NC_067472.1:166107274-166407274 GCF_947179515.1 Apodemus sylvaticus | reverse complement strand
TTTGCTGAAGTTGTTTATCAGCTGTAGGAATTCTCCGGTGGAGGTTTTTGGGTCAGGTAAGTAGACTATCATGTCATCTGCAAATAGTGATAATTTGACTTCATCCTTTCCAAATTGTATCCCCTTGACCTCCTTATGTGGTCTAATTGCTCTAGCTAGAACCTCAAGGACTATATTGAAAAGATATGGAGAGAGAGGACAGCCTTGTCTAGTCCCTGATTTTAGTGGGATTGCATCAACTTTCTCTCCGTTTAGTTTGATGTTGGCTACCGGTTTGCTGTATATTGCTTTAATGATGTTAAGGTATGGGCCTTGAATTCCGGTTCTTTCCAAGACTTTTAGCATGAAAGGATGCTGAATTTCGTCAAATGCCTTTTCTTCATCTAATGAGATGATCATATGTTTTTTTTTCGTTGAGTTTGTTTATGTAGTGGATAGCATTGATGGATTTCCTTATATTGAACCATCCCTGCATCCCTGGGATGAAGCATACTTGATCCTTGTGGACGATCGTTTGATGTGTTCTTGGATTCGGTTGGCAAGAATTTTATTAAGTATTTTTGCATCAATATTCATAAGGGAAATTGGCCTGAAGTTCTCTTTCTTTGTTGGATCTTTGTGTAGTTTTGGTATCAGCATAATTGTGGCTTCATAGAAGGAATTGGGTAGTGTTTCTTCTGTTTCTATTTTGTGGAATAGTTTGACGAGTATTGGTGTTAGGTCTTCTATGAAGGTCTGATAGAATTCTGCACTGAAGCCATCTGGTCCAATACTTTTTTTTGGTTGGGAGACTTTCTATGACCCTTTTTATTTCTTCAGGTGTTATCTGACTGTTTAGATGATTTATTTGTTCCTGATTTAGTTTTGGTGTCAGATATCTGTCTAGGAAACTGGCCATTTCCTCCAGATTCTCCAGTTATGTTGAGTATAGGCTTTTGTAGTAGGATCTAATGTTTTTTTTTAAATTTCCTCAGTTTCTGTTATATCTCCCCTTTCATTTCTAAATTTTTTAATATGTATACTGTATCTGTGCCCTTTGTTAGTCTGGCTAAGGGTTTATAAATCTTGTTGGTTTTCTCAAAGAACCAGCTCCTGGTTTTGTTGATTCTTTGTATGGTTCTCTTTGTTTCTACTTGATTGATTTCAGCCCTGAGTTTGATGATTTCCTGCCTTCTACTCCTCCTGGGTGAAATAGCTTCTTTTTGTTCCAGGGCTTTCAGGTGTGCCATTAAGCTGTTAGTGTATGCTCTCTCGATTTTCTTTTAGGAGGCACTCAGGGCTATGAGTTTCCTCTTAGCACTGCTTTCATTGTGTCCCATAGATTTGGGTATGTTGTGCCTTCATTTTCATTAAGTTCTAAAAAGTCTTTAATTTCTTTCTTTATTTCTTCCTTGACCAAGGTATCGTTGAGTAGAATATTGTTCAGTTTCCATGTATATGTGGATTTTCTGTTGTTTTTGTTGCTATTGAAGACCACTTTTACTCCACAGTGATCTGATAGGAGGCATGGGATTAGTTCAATCTTCTTATATTTGTTGAGGTCTGTCTTGTGACCAATTATATGGTCGATTTTGGAGAAGGTACCATGAGGTGCTGACAAAAAGGTATATTATTTTGCTTTAGGATAAAATGTTATATATATATATATATATATATATATATATATATATATATATATATATATATATATATGTTAAATCTAATTGGTATAAAGCTTCAATTAGTTTCACTGTCACTGTGTCCCTGTTCAGTTTCTGTTTTCCTGATCGGTCCATTGAGGAAAGTGCAGTGTTGAAGTCACCCACAATTATTGTGTTAGGTGCAATGTGTGCTTTGAGCTTTAGTAAAATTTCTTTTATGAATGAGGGTGCCCTTGCATTTGGAGCATAGATGTTCAGGATTGAGAGTTCTTCTTGTTATATTTTTCCTCTGACCAGGAAGAAGTGTCCCTCCGAGTCTCTTTTGATGACTTTGGGTTGAAAGTCAATTTTATCTGATATTTGAATGGCTACTCCAGCTTGTTTCCTGAGACCATTGGCTTGTAAAATTGTCTTCCAGCCTTTTACTCTAAGGTAGTGTTTGTCTTTGACCCTGAGGTATGTTTTCTGTATGCAGCAAAATGTAGGGTCCTGTTTACATATCCAGTCGGTTAGTCTATGTCTTTTTATTGGGGCATTGAGTCCATTGCTGTTAAGAGATATTAAGGAATAGTGATTATTACTTCCTGTCATTTTTGATGTTATTTTTTAAATTTGATTGGTTATCTTCTTTTTGGTTTGATAAAAGGTTACTATCTTCCTTTTTCCAGGGTGACGTTTCCCTCCTTGTATTGGTGTTTTCTTCCTATTATCCTTTGTAGGGCTGGGTTTGTGGATAGATATTGGGTAAACTTGGTTTTGTCATGGAATATCTTAGTTTCTCCATCTATGGTGATTGAGAGTTTTGCTGGATATAGTAGTTTTGGCTGGCATTTGTGTTCTCTTAGAGTCTGCATGAGATCTGTCCAGGATCTTCTACCTTTTATAGTCTCTGGTGAGAAGTCTGGTGTGATTCTGATATGTCTTCCTTTGTATGTTACTTGGCCTTTTTCTCTTACTGACTTTAATATTCTTTCTTTGTTTAGTACATTTTGGGGTTTGGATTATTATGTGACAGGAGGTAGTTCTGTTCTGGTCCAGTCTGTTTGGAGTTCTGTAGGCTTCTTGTATATTCATGGGCATCTCTCTCTTTAGGTTAGGGAAATTTTCTTCCATAATTTTATTGAAGATATTTGCTGGCCCTTTAAGTCGTAAATCTTCATTCTCATCTATTCCTATAATCCTTAGGTTTGGTCTTCTCATTGTGTCCTGGATTTCCTGGATGTTTTGGGTTACAAACTTTTTGCATTTTGCATTTTCTTTAACTGTTGAGTCCATGGTTTCTATGGTATCTTCAGCATCTGAGATTCTTTCTTCTCTCTCTTGTATTCTGTTGTTGATATTTGCAACTATGTCACCTGATTTCTTCCCAAGGTTTTCTATCTCCAAAGTTGTCTCCCTTTGAGCTTTCTTAGTTGTTTCTACTTCTGATTTTAGATCCTGGATGGTTTTGCTTAGCTCCTTCACTTTCTTGTTTGTGTTTTCCTGTAATTCTTTAAGAGATTTTTGTGTTTCCTCTCTCATGACCTCAGCCTGTTGACCAAAGTTCTCCTGTATTTCTTTAAGTGATTTTTTGTGTTTCCTCCTTATTGGCTTTTGTATTCTCCTGAATTTCTTTCAATGATTTTTGTGTTTCCCTTGTAAGGGCTTCTAACTTTTGATCCATTTTCTCCTGAATTTCTTTAAGTATGTCCTTCATGTGTTCCTCTATCAGCATCATGACCAGAGATTTTAAGTCCAAATCTTGTTTTTCTGGTGTGATAGGGTATCTAGGACATGCTGTTAAAGGAGAATTGGGTTCAGATGCTGCCATATTGCCTTGATTTCTGTTAGGGGCGTTCCTGCGTTTGCCTTTTGCCATCTAGTTCTTACTGTTGTTAGTTGGAGTTGTCAATTCTGGACTCACCAGTACAAGCTGCTTCTTCCCAGATGGCCTGTGGTGCACAGCTGACCTCCTGCACTGCCTGGAGACAGGGTGCTGTGGCCCAGGCTTTTCAGATCCTGAAGCAGACACCTGAAGGCTCCCGCTTGGGGCCTACTTGACTTGCCAGAGCACACTGACTACTCCCAGCCAGTCTCCTGCGTGCCCTCTGGCCTCTTGCAGGGCCTGGAGATGTGGTGTTTTAGCCCAGGCTATTCTGGATCCCAAAGCGGAGATCTGAAGGCTCCTGCCAGAGGCCTCAGGACTGGAACCTAAGCTCTGCGGGGCCGACCCACCAGAGCACACTGTGTCCTCCCAGTCCACCTCCGGGTGCATACCAGGCCTCTTGCACTTCCTGGAGACCGAGTGCTGTGGCCCAGGCTGTTCAGATCCCAAAGCAGACACCTGAAGGCTCCTGCCCGGGGCCTGCTGGACTCAACAGAGCACACTGACTCCTCCCAGCTGGCCTCCCCGGGTGCCCCTCTGGCCTCTTGCAGGGCTTGGAGGTGTGGTGTTGCAGCCCAGGCTGTTCTGAATCCTGAAGCGGAGATATAACTATTTTTTTTAAGTGTGGATATCTATGGTCTGCTTCATAGGGTGCTTTGCAATAAAAAGAAAACTTATATATACTGTTTTCAGTAAGGCAACAAAAGCATGAAAATCTTTTTTCTACAAGTGGTAAATGACAGTCTGGATTCTCAAGCCAGTAGTGCCTCAGTTTTCCTTTGGGATATACTTCACAGGTATCAGAAGTACTTTCAGTCTACAAGTTGCTATGTCCATATGATTAAGGAATGACTAACTAATAGGAACAAGTTTCTTCTAGCCATTAGAACAAAAAGAAGATTAATTTAGATACTGGAAGACTGTATTTGAAAAAATAATCTTCCTTATGTTTTTACCCAAACCTGTGCTCAGTAATTTAATTATGCTTTGAAGATTTAATTTAAAAAAATTATAGCAAATCCTTTTCTGCTTTTCCTTTTGAGACAGTCTTGGTAGCTCATGCCAGCCTCCAGTTCTCTATGTCGCTAAAGATGACCTTGAATACCTGATGTTTTTGTCTCCCTTATTTTCCTTTTCTGGAACCACAGGCATGTACAATCATGACCAGCTTTAGAGAGTAAAACATTTTAACTTGTTCTTGATTTGTATGATGTAGGGAGCATTACAATTAGGCACTGAATATTGACAGTAAAAGGAAAAGAATTTTTCTCTAGAATATAATGTTGTTCATTGAAAAAAAGAAAGTATGAGGACATAGTTCACTTTACGAATAATTTTTTCAGAACTATAAATTTATATTAAATTATGTATCACAACTTGCTCCATTTGCCTAAAATGATCTACTGGCTTTGCTCTTCTACTTTTTAGAAGGAAGAAAAAAAGCAAGTCACTGAATTATTATAAAAAATTTTAGATCTGTGGTGTTTTTGTTTTAAATTATAAAAGAAGTTGGTATGATAAAGTGATCACTTTTTTATGCAAATAGAATGCAAATCAGAGATGTAACCAGTTGTGATTCATTGCAAGTAGTCAAGTCTAAATAACTCCTAAGGCCAAACACTTGTGTCTTATATATCAGAATTACTTTAGTTTGAAAACACTTTGAACACACTTCTTGTAAATAAAGGAAGTATTTACAGGACATAGTGGCAATACTTTAAAACATGAACCTAATTTTAAAAATCTCCTATTTTAATGATCAGCATTTCTGTTTATTCTAAAACAAAGTTAAAAATAAAAGGTTAATGAGAAAAGATGAAGAAAATATCATTACTTATGGTTTTTTCAGGTGAGGTTCTAGTGTGATTTAAATAATGTCTTATGCTACAATATGGCTAATGATGAACTTCTTAATTCTGCAATGGATTAATGTCCAATAAATGGCTATATTGTTGACCTAGAAATATTACAGGTGAGAATGTAAGCATTGATTCTAAAATTAACTTCATTTCTAAGACTCTTGAGAAATTAAAAGCAAATTTGGAGTAATATAAAATGAAGGAAAAGGTAACAACTGCTAAATAGATGTCATGTGTGAAAGAAACAACTACAGAGCAAGAGAGCACTTAGTAGTAAATATCCATCGGACATAGTAGCTTTCTTAAAAAATACCTGATACTAGGAGATGGGTCAGGAAGATTTCATTGAGTTCAAGGATAGTCTAAGCTTGGATTCAAAATTTTCTTAATCTATAAAAATATAGGGATATTCCACCAAATATAGGGGGCATTCCAACAAATGCAGAGATATTCCAAATGAGCATGCTAAAAAATGAACCTCTATATAACAAAAATGTGTTGATCAGTGTCAGAAGTAAATGGCACATGAACAATGCTGACCTGAAAGGCTGCATGAACATGAGACAGTTTACTTGCATAGCAAAACCTATCAGCAAAACAACAGTCCTATGTAAATGTCTTTGATCATGAAAATCAGGGAAAGATGCCATTTCATATCATAAAAGAATCTAACTTCAAAAATTAAGTGTTATGCCCATCCTGACAGAAAGCAAATTCCTTGGGTCTATTCTACCTATCAGGATGTATACCCAACCTAGATCTTCTCTGCATCAACTCAGATTTCTTTGATAAGAAACTCTCCTCCACTGAAAGATTTTTCCTTTCAATTCCCCCAAATTATGTATTTCATGAATCAACTGGGAACTCCTCCAAAATGGTGAGCAAAAATTTAAACCAAAAGAAATAACCTAGAACTAGATTTCAGCTGCTTGTGTCATATCACCAAACTAAAAATTATATATGAAAAATAAAACAAATACATCTCTCCATAAAGATCAGTGATTCTAGAGTATATATCACCAATAAGAATAATTTAAACAAAACTCAGGATGCAGGGTTCAAAGGAACAAATACAAGCATATTCAGGAGTTCATGGAATTCGAACAGGATTTGAGTAGCCACATGAATGAACATAAAGAAGACAGGAATAAATAGCAGAATAAATGAAAAAATAATACAATTTTTTAGCTACCAATATAGCAGAAGATTGTTTCTAGAAACATAAATATCTCAAAGAGTAAAACATCAAACAGCAACCCAATCAGAGGAAGAAATATATATTTGGACAGACACAAAAAAGATACATACCCATGTTTCAAATGCTACCATTTGGAAAAATGATCATCAGGGCCATCAAGAAATTTTAAATTGCCATGACTGTCTATCTTGTCTCAAGAAGAATGGATATTACCAAAAATTTAAAGAACAAGAAATAATGATAAGGATATGAGTAAAGAAGAACACTAAAACACTAATTCACTCTTGTTGGTGAGAAAGCAAACTGGTGCTACCACTATAAAAAATATTCTGTGGATTCCTCAGAAAATGAGATACATCTGCTATAGTACCTGTACTGGTTTGTTTTATATCAAGTTGACATAAGTTAGAGTCATTAAAGAGGAAATGGCAACAATTGAGAAAATGCCTTCATAAGAGCAGACTGTACACCAGTCTTTAGGGCATTTCTTTGGGTAGCAATTGATGGGGAGAACCTAGACTATAACCTAGAATACCTACACAGGTTTTGCACAAATATGTTCACATCAACATCCAGGTATTGATGAAGGGTGGATTCTGGGAGGGCTACCTCTGGAAGCTGAATAGTTGACTAACAACAGATTCAACAAGAAGGGAAATCATTTCTTTCAATCAAGTTCCCAATAGTAATCAAATCAAGTGCCAATAGAAGGTTCAATTCACCCAACTGGCATACCAAATTAATTTTATAAAACAAAATTAAATATCATAATCTCTAAAAGGAACTGGTAGTGAGAGAATTTGACAGAGATGAGAGGAATATCTGATAGAGCTTGGAAGAGTAATCAGAGTGTACTCTATGCTTAAATAAAATATTCACAAAACAGAATTGATCAATATTTAATGACTGGGCAAGAACACTGGTACATTGCCATCACAGCAACAGCCATTTCTGAGTCCAGATAGAGCTCCACACTCCATGTTCTTTCTTTGAGTTGTAGATAGGTTAAACACTTCATGCAACTTTCCCAAAATATGTACATCATTGATAAGTTATAATTAATTGTGTTCCTCACAGTCAATCAATTTTAGACCAGCTCTTGCCTACTGAGAGTGAAATGCACAAAGGAATGGAAACTTTCTGTTAAAGAAATCACAGGTAATTGAGGAACTGACATAACTAGGATTTTATAGATAGTGCCTGATCACATGTACTTGCTAAGTCAAAAAAAAAGGGTCAAAATTACCACAACAGTAGACGATTGTGTTGTTGGGATAAGAGATGAATTTAGGAAAGTACAATAGGACATTGCCTTGGTTCAGTGTCCCCTCAACCCAGTCTACAATGCTGTCATGAAACTTTTGTAGGTCCTTCTACAGAAACATGACATTTGCGGGGGGGGGGGGGGTTCAACCACAAGAGATAGTTACATTGTTATGGACTATAAACAATTGATAATACTTTGGAAAGAAGGTCTCAAAAGGGAATCTTACCTTTGTTCTATTATTCTTATGGTAGATATTAAGCTCGTCTGTGGCAAAGAGTAGAGTCCTCTGAATCAGCTGTCAACTATATAAATAGGTTCTAGCACATAGAGTGCTTAGAAACTGGTGCTTGAGGAAGAATATTCAAAAGAGGAAGAAAGATATGTGGTTTTCTGTAATTGTATCTGCCCTGTCACTCCTTTGAGTCATGCTCTTCATGAGCCTGTTCTGAACATTTGGCCTGGTTCCTACCTCCTTCCCTTTGGTCATAAGGATTCTATGGCTCCTCATTCCTCTTAGTGCTTGGGTTTTCTTTAACTTCTTGCATCTAGAAGGTGAGATATTTCAAACAATGTGAGCCAGTTCTGAATTTTTTTCAAATATAACATGTTTGAAAATCTGGACCATGATGGAACAATCAACTTGGGGATAATAAGCAAATTTGATAAAGTTGCAGAATAGTGACTTGAAATATAGCAGTTAGGAGTTTGAGCTTTGAAACTAGAAGCATTCCTTGAGTCAGAAACCCAGCCAGAGTAGGATTTCAGGAATATGTAGTCTTTAGGCTCTTGGAACATCCTCCTTACTGCTAAGATGACCAAGAATGACGCTAACTCAGCACTCAGCAACAGGGCTTTAAAAAATAACTCAAAATGTGGTCTGCAGGAGGGCTGGACAAACATGCCTCTACAAAGTTAATAATGAAGGAAAACAAAGAGGCATCAGAAATGAATAAAGCTTTGATAAGAAATGAATGAATCTATTAGCAGGAGAAGGGAGAAAAAAAGAAATAGATCAAAGAGTCAAATTTATTTAGTTGCAAAGAGTGTTGAATAGTAATATAGAGTGACTGGCATAGGATAATACAGGAGAGAAAGGAACCATGTCTGCTTGATGTCAAAGCAATATCTCCTTAGTAATTCCTGCCTCACTATTTTATGATTCTATATTCTTTTATAAACTATTTTGCGAAGGCAAATTTAGTAGCTCTAGGACATTTCAAATTTAAAAAAAATGTTCCTTTTATATGGATTTCATGTACATTTATAAAATAGATGCTCTTGTAAATATTCACACATATGTGTGCACATGCTGGTAAAGGCCAGAGCTCAAAGTCTGGGTTGTTGCTCTAACCCTCTTCACCTTATATATTGAATCAGGTATCTCCACTTGAAACCATAACTTACCTGTTAAGCTATTTTCCTTAACTCTCTTTCCTCAGTGTTTCCCATATGCTGATAAAATGGCAGACTGCCAATCTGCAGCAATATGGAGATAAGGGTTTAAACTCAGACTCTTGAATCACACAGAAAGTGTTTTCCTCTCTGAATCATCTCCCAAATTTAATTAGGTTTTCTGAAGGAAAAAGTCTTACTTCCATGTATTCTAATTATAAATGATTTTTAATAGATGGGATTATTTACTGGGTTGGCAAGTTTATTTATATTATATTGTTTGGTTGGTTTAGTTGTTTGCCTGGTTGAGTGGCTCTCTGGTTAGTTATGTGTTTGGGTGAATGTTTAGTTGGATGATTGATTGAGTGGGTTGTTAATTGGTTAGTCTATTCTTTGATTGTTTGGTTGTTTTTTCAATCTGTTGGTTGACTTTCTTTAACCAGGATACAGTAAGATATCAATTACAATATGATTTCATTGTTGCATCATCAGCTTTACATTACATAGAAGAAAGAGTTCACTCCTGGGCATATACCCAGAGGATTCCCCTGCATGCAATAAGGACACATGCTCCACTCTGTTCATAGTAGCCTTATTCATAATAGCCAGAAGCTGGAAAGAACCCAGATGTCCCTCAATGGAGGAATGGATACAGAAAATGTGGTATATTTACACAATGGAATACTACTCAGCAATTAAAAACAATGAATTCATGACATTTTTAAGCAAATGGTTAGAACTGGAAAATATCATCCTAAGTGAGGTAACCCAATCACAAAAGAATACACATGGAATGCATTCACTGTAAGTGGATATTAATTAGCCCAGAAGTCCTGAATACCCAAAACACAGTTAGCATATCAAATGACTCCAATGAAGAAGTAAGAAGAGGGCCAGGATCCTGGATAGGCTTGATCCAGCATTGTAGGGGAGTACCAGGAGAAAGAAAAGGGAGGGGGTGATTGAAGAATGGGTGGAGAGAAGAGGGCCTATGGGACATATGGGGAGGGAGGAACCGGGAAAGAGGAAAGCATTTGGATTGTAAACAAAGAATTTAGAAAATAAATAAAATAAAATAAAATATACATACTAAGTAGCAACTTAAATTCAACTACTGTATTTACTCAGTCAAAAATATTTGAAGCTACTTCTATCCCCATATGATAATTTGATAGATTTTTTTTTTTACTTATAAAACCTGTTTCTTGCTAGGCATACCTGTAACCCCACCACTTGGGAGGCAGAGGCAGGCGGATTTCTGAGTTTGAGACCAGCCTGCTCTATAGAGTGAGTTCCAGGACAGCCAGGGCTACACAGAGAAACCCTGTCTTGAAAAAAACAAACAATAAACAAAAAAACAAAAAACAAAACAAAAATAAAAAAGAAAAAAAAAGGAAAGGAAAGAAAAGAAAAACTGTTTCTTGATCTTAGTTCGGTCAAAGTTTTATGACCTCTGTAGTGCCTTTGGTATTACAGTCTGCTAGCTTTTGTTTAAGGTATATGAAAGAAAATATAAGTGTGTCTTATATATGATTCAAAACTGTGAATTGTCTTCCAGCTTCAGTGGAGGAATTGATACAAAAATGTGGTATATATACACAATGGAGTACTATTTAGCCATTAGAAACAATGAATTCATAAAATTCTTAGACAAATGGATGGAACTGAAGAACATCATCCTAAGTGAGGTAATCCAGTCTCAAATGATCATTCATGGTATGCACTCACTGATAAGTGGATATTAGCCTAGAAGCTTGGAATACCTAAGACACAATCTACATATCAAATGATGTCCCAGAAGAAGGAAGGAGTGGTCCCTGGTTCTGGAAAGGTTCAGTGCAGCAGTGCATGGGAATTCCAGAACAGGGAAGTGGGAAAGGGTGGATGGGGGAACAGAGGAAAGGAAGAGGGCTTGTGGGACTTTCTGTGAGGGGGGATCAAGGAAAGGGGAAATAATTTGAAATGTAAATAACGAATATATCGAATTAAAAAAAAAGCTGAATTGGTGAGAAATGTAGACTTTTATCTGAAGTGGAATTTTCGGGTTGCGTCTTCTGATGCCAGACCACATGATTTCTAGTAATCACAAAAAATAAATAAATAAATAAATAAATAAAAATAAATAAAAATAAAAATTGAAAAAACTGTTGTTTCAACTGGAGTGCCCTTGCCCTTGATATGAGGAAACAAAAGCTGCTGAGCAATTCAATGCCCTGTAACAACTGGCATCTACATTTCCACATATGCCATGATTTTTGTTTCTTCTTTGCTATCCCCATCTACTATACTTGGATCCACAATACATTCTTAAGAATCTAACCCACTTCTTCCCAAGATTATTCCTATTGTCATACTTTCCATAAAGGTAATGAACCATAAACACCAGTGGTTAACTTGTAAAATTCATGTTTTAGGGATAGGGTAAGGAAGGCATTAGCACCCAGATCCAAAGCTGCACTTTTTTCTGTAGCATGTATAATATCAGAAATATTTAGTTTTGATTTCCTGGTCTACTTGATACCTCCTGTTTTGCTAACGGATGATGGCTTGTGTTACTGGCTGTGAGGCCTTCAGCTGACAGTCCCCACTCTTCATTTTCCAGTGGTGAGAGTTTAGCTCATGTCTCTCTTGTACTTACAACACTTTGATCAATATTTTCCCTTGCCACAGCAACCACAGCACTCTGGAAGCCTTTGTGGTCCTAGCAACCAGAACCTACTTATTCTTTTCTATAAATAATCATCAAATGCTAACCCCCTCTTGTCTTAGTCAGTTTCTATTCCTGCACAAGAAAGCAAGTTGGAGAAGAAAGGGTTTATTCAGCTTATACCTTCCACATTGCTGTTAATCACCAAAAGAAGTCAGGATTGGAAGCAGGACCTGATGCAGAGGCCATGAAGGGATGTTTCTTACTGGCAGGCTTTCTCTGCCTTGCTCAGATTGATCTTTTATAGACCTCAACATTTCCAGCCCAAAGGATGGCAACAACCACAATGGGCTCTCACACTTGATCAATAATTGGGAAAATAACTTACAGCTGGATCTCATGGAGGTACTTTCTCACCTGAAGTTCCACTCTCTGTGACAACTTCAGCCCATGTCAAGTTGACACACAAAGCCAGTCAGTGCATCTGTCAAAATCACTCTGATTATAACTCTTTTGACTAATCTATCTAATCAGCCTGAGGATCCATCTTGTTTTTTTTTAATTTAGGAACTCATAGGGACCTGATAAGTAAGTAGTCCATAGTCTGTCTAGGAATTTCAAAATTGTGACAAAAAAACTTCTACCAAAATAAATAACAAATAACCAAACTCCAGATATCCAGATACAATCAAAATATTTTTTAAAAAAATGAAAAACAGAAAATATTTTTTACTCCTAAAGTTCATAATCATATCCAATAGGTAGAATTTAGATGAACTTCAAGACACAGAATTCAAAAGAAAGGCACCAGGGAGCCCGGTGGCTCCACAGCTTGCTGTGCACATCCCACCAAGAGAGTGATCTCCCAGCAGCATTTTCACTTCTGAGCCCAGAGGTAAGATCTCTTTACCTTCACACCAATATCTCTCTGGAGGGGAACAGCTAGGAGCACACAGGGCATACAATCAGTGGAGGAACAGCTGGGACAGGAGTCTTTGTGCCACAGTTTTCACCAGGGATCCAGGCAGCTCCAAAGACTTCTGTACACAGACCCAGGAGTACAGACAACAGGCTTACAGGCCGACAGGAGGGAAAATTTTCTGCCAGAGACAGGAACACGAACTAACCCCAGAGATACCAGATGGCAAAAGGCATGTGCAAGAATCCTGCCAACAGAAACCAAGGCTACTTGGCAACATCAGAACCCAATTCTCCCAACACAGCAAGTACCGGATACCCCAACACACCAGAAAAGCAAGTGATAGATTTAAAATTGCATCTCCTGATGGTGATAGAGGACTTCAAGAAGGACATAAATAACTCTCTTAAAGAAATCCTGGAGAACATGGGTCAACAGATAGTAGCCGTTAAATAGGAAACACAAAACTCCCTTAAAGAATTATGGGAAAACACAAAAAAACAAGTGAAGGCACTGAACAAAGCCATCCAGGATCTAAAAATGGAAGTAGAAACAACGAAGAAATCACAAAGGGAGACAACTCTGGAGGTAGAAAACCTTAGAAGGAAATCAGGTGTCATAGATGCAAGTATCATTAACAGAATACAAGAGATTGAAGAAAGAATCTCAGATTCAGAACATACCATATAAAACATTGACTCAACAGCCAAATAAATGCAAAATGCAGAAACTTCCTATCCCAAAATATCCATGAAATCCGGGGCACAATGAGAAAAATCAAACCTAAGGATTACTGATATAGAAGAGAGCAAAGACTTACAACTTAAAGGGACAGTAAATATCTTCAACAAAATTATAGAAGAAAAATTCCATAACCTAAAACAAAGAGATGCCCATGAACATATAAGAAGCCTATTGAACTCCAAACAGGCTGAACCAGAACAGAAAGTCCTGGCACATAATAATCAAAACACCAAGTGCACTAAACAAAGAATATTAAAATCTGTAAGGGAATAAGGTCATGTAACTTATAAAAGCAGACCTTTCAAAATTACACCAGCCTTCTCACCAGAGATGATAAAAGCTAGAAGACCTTGAGCAGATCTCACACAGACCCTAAAAGAACACAAATGCCAGCCCAGACTACTATGCTCTGCAATAATCTCAATCACTATAGATGAAGAATCCAAGATATTCCACAATATAACCAAATTTACACAATATCTTTTCACAAATCCATCCCTACAAAGGATAATAGATGGAAAATGCCAAAACAGTGAGGGAAACTACACCCTAAAAACAGCAAGAAAGTAATCCTCTTCCAACAAACCCAAAAGAAGATAACCACACAAACATAAAAATAACATCAAAAATAACATGAAGCAACAATTACAATTCCTTAATATCACTTAATATTAATGGACTCAATTCCCCAATAAAAAGACATAGACTAACAGAAATATTTTTCAAGTAAATCTTAAATCTTATCAGAAAATATTTATAATTCCACGTTCGGTCAACCTAGAAATATTTTTATGCCTACCAGTTTTTCTGTGTAATTTTCCATGATTATTCAATTTTAACATGTTATTCTATATTTTCTACAATTTTATCAGAAATACTTTCCATGTAAATCTTCAATTCTACCATAAAATGTTTCTACTTACTTTTTTCAATTAATTTAGCCATGTTTTTATGTCTACCATTTTTCTCTTTAACTTTCCATGAAAACTCAATTTTAACATGTTTTTCTACATATTTCTTCAATTTTATCAGAAATATTTTCCATGAAAATCTTTAATTTTATCATAAAATATTTTTACTTCCTTTTTTAAAAGTTCAAAAGAACATTTAGAGCATGTTGATTAGTTCAAGGCCTTTAAATAGAATTGAAGAAAAATCTGAATTAGCCCAAAGAAAACAAATAAATACCTGACTGAAAAAAATCTCAATTGGCCAGCTATGTATACAGCATAAATTTTTGTCTAGAAAACAAAGATCTCGACTAGGTACTGTATCACCCCGAGCTTTAGATCTCTGGGGGTGCAAACTGCCAAGGGTCTGCCTGAACCCAAGAACTGAGCACATAGGTGGTTCATCTGCCAGTCTGCCAGGCATGGGGCCTGTGTCCTGCCTGGAGAGCAGCAGAGGAAGACAATCCCCACAGCCATATTCCCAGCCTGCTGGGGCAGAAGCATCACTAGGTACTCTAGCACCCCGAGCCTTAGATCTCTGGGGGTGCAAACCACCAGAGGTCTGCCTGTGCCCAGGACCTGAGCACACAGGTGGTTCATCTCCCAGCTGGTAGGTCGTGGGGCCTGTTTCCTGCTCAGAGAACAGCAGAGGGAGCAATTCCCCGTGGCCATCTTCGTGGCCTGCCTGGGAGGAAAAACACCACTAGGTACAGTATTATCCTGAGCTTAAGATCTCTGGGGATGCAAATCGCCAGGGGTCTGCCTGCGCCCAGGACCTGAGAACATAGGCAGTTTATCTGCAAGCTGGTCAGTCATGGGGCCTTTGTCCTATGTGAGAATCAACAGTGGGAGTGACCCCCACACACACCATCTTTGCTGCATAACAGAGCAGGCTGAGAACACCTGGTTCACCTTGCCAACCCAAGTATAACATTTCTTGAGGCAAGACTGAGCAGGGTTCCAAAGGCACAAAAGAGGAAGGCAGCATATCAGTAATCTGTGCCAGATGAAACCCAGTCATCCGGAGTCACAGAAAGAGCCCTAAAGGTCCACAGTAGGTTGAAATAACAGCCAGTGACAATAAGACCATCTAACACCAGTGAGAACTAGATGGCTAAAGGCAAGCATAGGAACATCACTAACAGAAAACAAGGCATTATGGCAGCATCTGAATGCAATTCTCCAACAATAGCAAGTCCTGGATACCCCCAACACACCAGAAAAACAAGAGTTGGATTTAAAAGCACTGGTAAGGATGCTGTTAGAGGAACACATGAAGGACATAAATAAATCTCTTAAAGAAATTTAAGGAGAAAAATGATCAAAAGCTAGAAGCCCTTACAAGGGAAACACAAAAATCACTTAAAGAAATTCAGAACAATATGGGTCAGAAGTTTGTAGCCAATAAGGAGGAAATGCAAAAATCACTTTAAAAAATACAGGAGAACTTTGACCAACAGGCGGAAGTCATGAAAGAGGAAACACAAAAATCTCTCAAAGAATTAGAGGAAAACACAAACAAGCAAATGACAGAACTGAGTAAAAACTTCCAGGATCTAAAAACAGAAGTAGAAACAACTAAGAAAGCACAAAGGGAGACAACTTTGGAGATAGAAAACCTTGGGAAGAAATCAGGGATCATAGATGCAAATATCAACAACAAAATACAAGAGATAGAAGAAAGAATCTCAGATGCCGAGGAAACCATAGAAACCATGGACTCAACAGTCAAAGAAAATGCAAAATGCAAAAAGCTTGTAAACCAAAACATCCAGGAAATCCAGGAAACAATGAGAAAGTCAATTCTAAGGATTATAGACATTGATGAGAGTGAAGGTTTACAACTTAAAGGGCCAGCAAATATCTTCAACAAAATTATGGAAGAAAACTCCCCTAACCTAAAGAGAGGGATGTGCATGAATATACAAGAAGCCTACAGAACTCCAAACAGACTGGACCAGAACAGAACTACCTCCCATTACATAATAATCAAAATCCCAAATGTACTAAACAAAGAGAATACTTAGGGCAATAAGAGAAAAGGGGCAAGTAACATATAAAGGAAGACCATCAGAATTACACCAGACTTCTCACCAGAAACCATGAACCTAGAAGATCCTGGACAGAGCTCATGCAGACTCTAAGAGAACACAAATGGCAGCCATGACTACTATACCCAGCGAAACTCTCAATCACTATAGATGGAGAAACCAAGATATTTCATGACAAAACCAAATTTACACAATATCTTTCCACAAACCCAGCCCTACAAAGGATAATAGAAGGAAAACACCATTGCAACGAGGGAAACTATACCCTGGAAAGAGCAGGATATTAAGCTTCTTTCATCAAACCTAAAAGAAGATAAGCACACAAGTATAAAATTAACATTAAAAATGATAGGAAGTAATAACCACTACTCCTTAATATCTCTTAACATCAATGGATTCAATTACCCAATAAAAAGACATAGACTAACGGACTGGTTACATAAACATGACCCTACATTTGTGCTGCATACAGGAAACACACCTCAGTGTCAAAGACAAAAACTACCTTAGAGTAAAAGGCTGGAAGACAATTCCACAAGCAAATGGTCTCAGGAAACAAGCCGGAGTTGCCATTCTAATATCAGATAAAATTAACTTTCAACCTAATGTCATCAAAAGAGACATGGAAGGTAATTCTTGCTGGTCAAAGGAAAAAATCCAACAAGAAGAACTCTCAATCCTGAACATCTATTCTCCAAATACAAGGGCGCCCTCATTCATAAAAGAAATTTTACTAAAGCTCAAAGCAGACGTTGCACCTAACACAATAATTGTGGCTAACTTCAACACTCCACTCTCATCAATGGACCGATCAGAAAAACAGAAACTAAACAGGGAGACAGTGAAACTAATTAAAGTTTTGGACCAATTGGATTTAACAGATATATATATAGAACTTTTCATCCCAAAGCAAAAGAATATACCTTTTTCTCAGCACCTCATGGTACCTTCCCAAAATCAATCATATAGTTGGCCACAAGACAGACCTCAACAAATATAAGAAGATTGAAATAATCCCATGCCTACTATCAGATCACTATGGAGCAAAAGTGGTATTTAATAACAATAAAAACAACAGAAAGCCCACAAACACATGGAAACTGAACAATACTCTACTAAATAATACCTGGGTCAAGGAAGAAATAAAGAAAGAAATCAAAGATTTTTTAGAATTTAACTCAAATGAAGTCACAACATACACAAATCTTTGAGACACAATGAAAGCAGTGCTAAGAGGAAAACTCATAGCTTTGAGTGCCTCCAAAAACAAATTGGGGAGAGCATAAACTAGAAGCTTAATGGAACAACTGAAAGCCCTGGAACAAAATGAAGCTAATTCACCCAGGAGGAGGAGAAGACAGGAAATCATCAAACTCAGGACTGAAATAAATCAAGTAGAAAGCAAGAGAACCATACAAAGAATCAACAAAACAAGGAGCTGGTTCTTTGAAAAAATCAACAAGATAGATAAACCTTTAGCCAGACTACGGAAAGGGCACAGAGAAAGTTTCCAAATTAACAAAATTAGATATGAAAAAGGAGATATTGCAACAGAAATTGAGGAAATTCAAAAAATCATCAGATCCTACTACAAAAGCCTGTACTCAACACAACTGGAGAATCTGGAGGAAATGGACAATTTTTTTAGACAGATACCAAATACCAAAATTAAACCAGGATTAAATAGATCATCTAAACAGACCCATAACCCCTAAAGAAATAGAAGGGGTCATAGAAAGCCTTCCGACCAAGAAAAGCACAGGACCAGATGGTTTCAGTACAGAATTCTATCAGACCATCAAAGACTTAACACCAATACCCTTCAAACTATTTCACCAAATAGAAACAGACAGAACACTACCCAGCTCCTACGAAGCCACAATTTATGCTGATACCAAAAGCACACAAAGATCCAACTAAGAAAGAGTATTTCAGGCCAATTTCCCTTATGAATATCGATGCAAAAATACTCAATAAAATTCTTGCCCACTGAATCCAAGAACACATCAAAACAATCATCCACCAGGATCAAGTAGGCTTCATCCCAGGGATGCAGGGATGGTTCAATATAAGAAAATCCATAAATGCTATCCACTATATAAACAAACTCAAAGAAAAAAACCACATGACCATTTCATTAGATGCTGAAAAAGCATTTGACAAAATTCAGCATCCTTTCATGCTAAAAGTCTTGGAAAGGACAGGAATTCAACGCCCATATCTAAACATGGTAAAAGCAATATACAGCAAACCGGTAGCTAACATCAAACTAAATGGAGAGAAACTTGAAGCGTTCCCAATAAAATCAGGGACTAGACAAGGTTGCCTGCCTCCTCTCTCCATATCTTTTCAATATAGTTCTTGAAGTCCTAGCTAGAGCAATTAGACAACATAAGGAGGTCAAAGGGATACAAATTAGAAAGGAAAAAGTCAACCTAGCACTATTTGCAGATGATATAATAATATACTTAAGTGACCCAAAAAACTTCACTAGAGAAATCCTACAGCTGATAAACAACTTCAGCAAAGTGGCAAGTTATAAAATCAACTCAAGCAAATCAGTAGCCTTTATATACTCAAAGGATAAGAAGACTGAGAAAGAAATTAAGGAAATGACACCCTTCACAATAGCCACAAACAGCATAAAGTATCTTGGGGTGACTCTAACCAAACAAGTGAAAGAACTATATAACAAGAACTTCAGATCTCTGAAGAAGGAAATCGAAGAAGATCTCAGAAAATGGAAAAACCTTCCATGCTCATGGATTGGCAGGATTAATATAGTTAAAATGGCCATCTTGCCAAAGGCAATCTACAGATTCAATGCAATCCCAATCAAAATCCCAACTAAGTTCTTCATAGAGCTAGAAAGAGCAATTCTCAAATTCATCTGGAATAACAAAAAACCCAGGATAGCTGAAACTATTCTCAACAGTAAAAGAACTTCAGGGGGATTCAGTATCCCAGACCTCAAACTTTACCACAGAGCAACAGTGATAAAAAACTGCATGGTATTAGTACAATGTCAGGCAAGCAGATTAATGGAATAGGATTGAAGACCCAGAAATGAACCCATGCACCTATGTTCACTTGATCTTCGACAAAGGAGCTGAAAGCATCCAGTGAAAAAAAAGATAGTCTTTTCAACACATGGTGCTGGTTCAATTGGAGGTCAGCTTGCAGAAGAATGCAAATCAGTCCATTCTTATCTCCTTGTACTAAGCCCAACTCCAAATGGATCAAGGACCTCCATATAAAACCTGACACACTTAAACTAATAGAAAAGAAACTGGAGAAGACCCTTGAGGACATCAGTACAAGGGGAAAGTTTCTGAACAGATCACCAATAGTATATGCTCTAAGATCAAGAATTGACAAATGGGACCTTATAAAATTACAAAGTTTATGTAAGGCAAAGGACACCATCAAAAGGACAAATCGGCAACCAACAAATTGGGAAAAGATCTTCACCAACCCTACATCAGATAAAGAGCTGGAGAACATCATACTGAGTGAGGTAACCAACAAATTGGGAAAAGATCTTCACCAACCCTACATCAGATAAAGAGCTGGAGAACATCATACTGAGTGAGGTAACCTAGTCTCAAAAGATCAATCATGGTATGCACTCACTAATAAGTGGATATTAACCTAGAAAACTGGAATACCCAACACATAATCCACACATCAAATGAGGTACAAGAAGAACAGATGAGTGGCCCCTTGTTCTGGAAAGACTCAGTGAAGCAGTATAGGGCAAAACCAGAACAGGAAAATGGGATGGGGTGGGTGGGAGAACAGGCAGATGGAAGGGGGCTTATGGGACTTTCGGGGAGTGAGGGGCCAGAAAAGGGGAAATCATTTGAAATATAAATAAAAAATATATCAAATAAAAAATAAAAAAAGAAAGAAAGAAAAGAAACTGGGGAAGACCCTTGAGGACATGGGCACTGGGGAAGCCTTCCTGAATAGAACACCAATAGCTTATGCTCTAAGACCAAGAATTGACAAATGGGACCTCATAAAACTACAAAGTTTCTGTAAGGAAAAGGGCACTGTCAAAAGGACAAAAAGTCAACCAACAGACTGGGAAAGGATCTTCACCAACCCTAAATCTGACAGAGGGTTAATATCTAATATATACAAAGAACTCAAGAAGGTAGAACCCAGAGAACCAAATAACCCCATTAAAAAGTGGGGTACTGAGCTAAACAAAGAATTTTCACATGAAGAACTTTGGAGGGCTGAGAAACACCTTAAGAAATGTTCAACATTATTAGGGAAATGCAAATCAAAATAACCCTGATATTTCACCTCATACCAGTCAGAATGGCTAAAGTCAAAAACTCAGGAGACAGCAGGTGCTGGCGAGAATGTGGAGAAAGAGGAACACACCTACAGTGCTGGTGAGATTGTAAGATGGTGCAACCACTTTGGAAATCAGTCTGGAGATTCCTCAGAAAACTGAGCATGACACTTACGGAGGACCCTGCTATACCACTCCGGGGCATATACCCAGAGGATTCTTCAGCATGCAATAAGGACACATGCTCCACTATGTTCATAGCAGCCCTATTTGTAATAGCTAGAAGCTGGAAAGAATCCAGGTGTCCCTCAATGGAGGAATGGATATAAAAAAATGTGGTATATTTACACAATGGAGTACTATTCAGCCATTAGAAACAATGAATTTATGAAATTCTTAGACAAATGGATGGAGCTGGAGAACATCATACTAAGTGAAGTAACCCAGTCTCAAAAGATCAATCATGGTATGAACTCACTGAAAAGTGGATATTAACCTAGAAGCATGGAATACCCAAGAAATAATCCACATATTAAATGATGTCCAAAAAGAACGGAAGAGTGACCCCTGGTCCTAGAAAGACTCAGTGCAACAGTATAGGGGAATACCAGATCAGGGAATTGGGAAGGAGTAGATGGAGGAACAGGGGAGGGAAGAGGGCTTATGGGACTTGCAGGGTGTGGGGACCCAGAAAAAAGGAAATCATTTGAAATGTAAATAAAGAATACATCAAATAAAATAAAAGAAAACAAAGATCTCAATGAGTAAAACATCAGGAATGTAAAACAATGAAATAACTAGATGAACCATAGATATGAATAAATTCATCCTCATACAAGAATAATAAATATCTGAAAATATATTGAAAAGTGTATGCCACAGCTTCACCTGAAATCAGTCATCAGCACACCACTTGCCAAATCACAGCTCTGTCTTGTTTTAGTGAAGCCTTCTCCAATGTGTGACACACAGAGGCTAACAGGACAGTCAACAAACAGACGCAATCAAATGATGAAAGACAAAAAAATATATAGTTAACAAAATATAGCACCATCAGAATCCAGATTGCCTATAATAGCCAGCCATGAATACACAAAAAATTCTGAAGATCAAGGATTTGACCTTAAATCTCATGACATGAAAATGATAGGAGTCTTTAAACAAGATATAAATAAATCCCTTAGTGAAATCAGGAAAAGAAGATGAAATAGGTAGAAGCTCTTAAGGAGGAAAAAAGTACCTTAAATAAATACAAGAAAATATAACCAAATATGTGCTGGAAATTAATAAAATCATCCAAGAGCTAAAAATGGAAAGAGAAAAAATAAAGAAAACAAAAATGGAGGCAGTTATGGAGATGGAAAAAACTAAGGAAGTGAACAGAAACAATAGTTGCAAGCATTGTCAAAAAAGTACTAGAGAAGAAAGCAAGAATTTCAAGCATAAAACATGTAGAACAAATTGATATACCTGTCAAAGAAGTGTCAAATGTTAAGAGTTCCTAACAGAGAGGATATTTGGGACACTAAAAAAAAAAAAAGACTGAATCAATAAATACTAGGGGTAGAAAAGGGTAGAGATTTCCAGCTCAAAGGGTCAGAAAATATCTTCAACAAAATAATAGAAGGAAACTTTCTTAACATAAAATAAGAGATAGCTATAAACATTCAAGAACATTACAGAACACCAAATACATTGAATCTGAATAGAAATTCTTCCCCCCACAAAATAAGAAAAACACTAACTACAAAACAAAGAAAAAATACTAAAAGCAGCAAGTGGAAATGGCCAAGTAACATATAAAGGCAGAACTATCACAATTACAGCAGACTTCTCAACAGACTATAAGAAACCACAGATCCCAGCCCAGACTACTATTTCCAGCAAAGCTCACAATCAACATAAATGGAGAAACAAATACATTCATTGCATGAGAAAACAAAATTGAACTATACCTTTATACTAATCCAGCACTATGGAGAATAGTAGAAGGATAAGTCTAATAAAAGGAGAGTGACTATGCCAAAGATTTAATGATCTTATAGCAAAACAAAGCAAAGGGTATCACACACACACACACACACACACACACACACACACACACAACTTCCACCAACATTAAAATAACAGGAGCTAACAATCACTGGTCATTAATATCTATCAATATCAGTTGACTCATTTCACCAATAAAAGGACACAGGCTAACAAACTAGGTATGTAAACAGGATCCATTCTTTTTCTCTATACAAGAAACACAACTTAGAAACAATGATAGAGCTTATCCCATCCCATAGTCAAGGGCTCAAAACAGTTTTTACAAGCAAACAGACCAAAGAAACAAGCTGGAGTAGCCATTCTAATATCTAATAAGATAGGTCTTCAATAAAAAATAATCAAAACAGATGAAGGAGGACATTTAATAAATATCAAAAGAAAATTCCACAAAGATGACCTCTTTTTGTACATCTATGTCCCAAATGCAAGGGCACACACATTCATACAAGAACCTTTACTAAAGCTTAAAATACACATTGAATAATCCTACCCTATAGTAGTGGGAAACTCAAACACACAACTCTCAACAATGGGTAAGAAATCAAAAGAGAAGCTAAATGAAACTAAGATATGAGCCAAATGAATTTAACAGATATCTACAATCACCCAAAACCAAAAGAATAGATCCTATTCTCACTACCTCATGGAACATTATTCAAAATTGACCATGTAATTGGGTACCAAGGAAGCCTCATCAGATATAATAAGATTGAAATAAGGTCTTGCTTCTTATCAGATCACCATGGGTTAATGCTGTACTACAACAACAAGTGAAACAACAGAAGGCTCACATACTTATGGAAATTGAGAAACTCTCTATTCAATTAATCAATTAATTAATCATGGAAGAAATAAATAAAGAATTTAAAGACATCCTAGAATTCAATGAAAATGGAGACAAAACATACCCACATTTATGGGATACAGTGAAAGTGATTCTAAGAGGAAGTTTCATAATATTAAGTGCCTTCATAAAGACATGGGAGAGAGCTCATAATAGCAATTTAACAGGACACCTGGATGCCCTAGAGCAAAAAGAAGCAAAATAAACATAAGAGAAACTGAAGATGGAAATAGTCAAACTCATACCTGAAATCAATCAATTAGAAACAAAAAGAATACAATATTCAAGAAAACGAAGACTGTTTCTTTGAGAAATTCAACAAGATTTACAAACCCTTAATGAACCTAACTAAAAGTCAAAGAGATAATATCCAAATTAAAAAAAATCAGAAGTTAAAAGGTAGTCATAACAAAAGAAACTGATGGATTTAAAATAAAATGATTATGTCTTTTTTCAAAAGCCCACACTCCACAAAATTGACAATTTTTAAATGAAATCAATGATTTTCTAGACAGCTGCCACTTACCAAAGTTAAATTAAGATCAAATACACTATCTAAACAGTTCTCTAAACCTGAAAGAAATAGTAAAAATAAAAGAAGGGCCAGATGGTTTTAGTGCAGAATTCTACCACACTTTTTAAGAAGAGGCAATACCAATATTCTTCAAATATTGCACAAAATAGAAATAGAAGTAACACTACCAAATTCATCCTTTGGGACCACAATCTTCTTGATAACCAAACCACACAAAAACTCAACAAAGAAAGAGAACTTCAGACCAACCTCAATTATGAACAAAGAAATTAAAATACACAACAAAGATATGAGGGACCTAGGTGGGAGAAGGGAGGAGAAACAAAAAGGAAGGCAGGATCACACATGAGGGGAAACAGGAAAGGCACCTAGAGGGCCAGAATGACTGAAAACATCCAGATGCTGGGAGTAAGGGTTGAAGGGTGGAGGACCCTAGACATCTAGAATGTTCCAGACACCTGAGGTTGTGGAGGCTTCCAGGGCTCAATATGTGTGATCTTAGCCAAAACACCCAACAGTGGGGATATGGAATATTGAAAGACCACCTAAGGTAATTATACCCAAATTAGTTATTATCTATAAGAAATTCAGGGACAAAATTGAGGTAGAGACAGAATGAATGGCTGACCACTGACCAAGCCATCTTTGAATCCATCCTATGAGCCCTTCTCCCAGTCTTTGAGTGAGAAATTCAGCCTTCCACCTAGTGTGGAGCTCTCAGACCAAGTTGAAATCTATTGTTCTTCCAGATCTTCAGTTTCCTGCACTAACCTGGCATCCCACCAAGTAGTAAAGCCAGCCCCCTGCTGAGCAGCCAAACTGGTTCTCCTGAACAGACCCTGGAATTTTGGGGGAAGGGTTTAGTCCCCACCTTTAAATTCTAAGTCAGTCATTAAAATTTGGGCCTTGATCAGCAATACCTTGTCCTGGTCTCAATCTTAACTCTTCTATTCTTACCGTCCATCCCAAGTCCCTCTCCATGTAACCCATTTGATGTAGCTGCAAGCACCTTCAGATTGGCACCCAAACATGTGGCTGGACAGGAGGAGATCATGTGAGGGACACTGTCCTGACAGAGCTCTGCAGAAAACTCTGCAAAGGAAGATTGATTCCTGAATGGTAAGCAACATACAACACTAAATACTAGTGCTAGTCTTAAATGTCATCTTTTTAAAGCTGTTGTTGTAGGTGCAGAAGGATAGAGGCTAAGTTGGGACAGTGTCAACACAATTCTGAGCTCACTTAGGGATTGAGAGTGGAAAATAGGACAGGAAACTTCTAAACAGGCATTTGTCTACAGCCTTTAAGAGCTGCTTCCGGTGAGAGGTTTGAAGAACAATGATTAGAAGACCTTTTAGATCAGATAGATTCTTGTTCCCATGGTTTTGAGAAGAAAAAAACTTTTAAATAGAGAACCTGTAGAAGCACTAATAACCACCAAAGCAGATAATAATGCCCTCTGCCACTGGTGCTCATAAAAGATGCTATTGACAAAGAGACCTCGCAGGCATCAGACAGCACCCAAGGAGAACTTGAGGATTCTGAGGAAGAATGCCTGCCAGAGGACTTTCTCGGAGGACTTTTCTCTCTCTCAACCCCAAATTAGAAGTATATAGAGATACTACTGATGAGTTAACATTAGAGGAAGAAGCTCATTCAGATAAATGAACTGCCAAATATCATGGTGAGGATTGGCCTCCTAGCACATCTTCTACTCCATCTGTGGCCTTTACTGCACACGATGATATCCAGATTTACTACATAAATTGGAGTTTGAAAATAAGTTGCAGAAATTGAGTAATGAGCTACAGGAGCTAAAACGGGTAGCAAGTGCAGGAAAGAGCAGTGATTCTGAGATGTACCAATTGCCACTAGAAAGAGCTGTGAGTCAGGATCAAGAGAAACAGCAAGATATATCTGACATACTGGCCTTCCCTATCATTGAGATCATGGACCAGCAGAACAATAGAGTTAGACAATATCAGACCTTGGAGTTCAAAGTGATAGAAGAATTAAAAACACAGTATGGCCCTATGGCTCCTTTTATACAAGCTTTGTTGGATACTGTGGTGGAGCCAAATTTGACCACCCCAAGATTGGAAGACTATGTAAGGCTACTTTGTCAAGAGGATATTTCTTACTTTGGCTTTCTGAATGGTGAGAAGCTAGTAAGAGAACTGTCACTATGAATGCTCAGACAGGTAATCCAGATTGGGATGCTAACATACTTTTAGGAGGTTAATATGAAAGCAATGCTAACAAGATTGGGTTTCCTGATGAAGTGTATGCACTGGTTGCAATGGAATCAATTACCGACTAAAGGGGATCTCAGTGGAAATTTAGCTCTTCTTAGATAGGCTCCTGATGAACTTTTTCAGGATTTGTAGATAGGCTACAAATAGCAACTAATAGAAATTTTGGAGATTCTCAAGCAGGAAATCCTTTTGTTATACAATTGCTTTATGAGAATGCTAATGCAGCCTGTTGTCCCACTATTAAAAACCTTACAAGGCACAGACAGAATTATCTGGGTATAACTGCCTTTGTGCACAGATTGGGCCTTTGTACAATGAAGGTCTAGTCATGGCTGCAGCCTTGCAAGGAACCAATGTGCAAGCAATACTTTGACAGTGACAAGGAAATAAAGCATGTTTAAATTTGGAGGGTTGGGTCATGTTAGAAATGATTGTCCTAGGACAGAGGTGCCGTGAGCTGGCAATCACATTATGCCCCAGGAGTTTGTCCTCAATGCAGGAAAGGTAACCACTGGGCCAGGAGTGTAAATCTAAGACAAATATTCGGGGCCACCCTGTGTCAGGAAATAAGCAGAAGGGCCATCCTCAGGCCCCCAGATGCCCACAGCCAGCAGGTTATGGAGCCATGAAGCTGCTGCCAGGCCAGGGAAATCTGCTTTTGAACTTATCAAGGCAACACCAGGAAGCTCAGGGTTGTACCACTATTCTACCTTCCATGCCGGATTTACCCCAGAAATAGGAGTTCAGACCCTGCCTACAGGAGTTTTTAGACCTTTGCCTGCAGAAATCTGGGGATTACATCTAGGACAAACCAGTTCCATTCTAAAAGGTCTGCAGATTTATCCAGGTATCATAGATAATGATGGTGAGGGAGAAATTAAGATTATGGCTGCTTCCCCCTCATGGTACTATAACTACCTGCTAAGCATAGAATTTATAAACTTATTCCAACTAATAATAGTTCCCTAGCATCTCCTACCTTCCAGATTCATCATGAGTGAGAGAGGACAGAGTGTCTTTGGTTCCTCTGATATGTATTGGGCTCAATCTATTACTAGTAAGAGACTAACTTTAAATTAACATTTGAGGGTAAAAGCTTTAAAGTATTAAGAGATACTGGAGCTGATGTGGCAATTATTAGAGAACAAGATTGGCCTTCAATGTAGCCCTTGTCAGATTCACTCACTCACCTTCAAGGGATCAGTTATGCCAAAACCCAAAGAAAAGCACTAAATTTCTAACCTAGAGAGAGGAGGAGGGCAATTCAGGACAAATTCAGCCTTATGCTATGCCAAATTTACCTATTACTCTTTGGGGAAGAGATCTCTTATTACAGATGTTTCTTATAAAGTATATTCCTAATGAAGTATTGGCTAAGCACATGCTAGAACAAGGATTTTTACCTGGTCAGGGTTTAGGAAAAGAAGTACAAGGCATTAAAAAGTTTGAAAATCCTTAGCCTCACTCTGACACTAGAGGTTTAGGGCATTTTCCATGCCTGCATCCTATGCTGATAAAATTCATTGGCTTAATAATTCCAGTGTGGGTTGGTCAGTGATCTTTATATAAAGAAAAAATAGAAGCTGCCTCTTCCCTAGTGCAGGAGCAACTAGAGGCAGGATATCTAAGAGAATCTCAGTCAACATGGAATACTACAACATTTGTTATCAAGAAAAAGTCTGGTAAATGGAGATATTTACACGATCTAAGGAAAGGTTAATGAAACCATGGCATCTATGGGAGTTTTACAACCTGGAATTCCATCTCCAGCGGCTGTTCCTAAAGAATATTATAAAATAGTGGTAGATTTGAAAGAGTGTTGCTTTACTATTCCTTTGCACCCTGAGGATTGTGAAAGATTTGTTTTCAGTGTCCTTTCTATTAACCTCCTAGAACCTATGAGAAGATACCAATGGGCGTGGCTAATAGTCCTACTTTATGTCAAAAGTTTGTGGCACAAGCTATTCAGCCAGTAAGACAGCAAAGGCCAGTGGTATACATTATTCATTACACTGAAGATATCCTGACAGCAGGAAAAGATCCTCAGGACTTGCTTTTATGTTATAGAGATTTACAGAAGGTTTTAACTGATAAAGGACTACAAATAGCTCCAGAAAAGTTACAAACTCAGGATTCTTATAATTATTTGGGCTTTAGACTTATAGATTACGCTGTTATTCCCTAGAAGTTTATTATTTACAGGGACAGTTTAAAAACTTTGAATGATTTTCAAAAATTGTTATGTGATATCAATTGGTTTTGCCCCTATTTAAACAGTACTACAGGAGAATTAAAACCTTTATTTGATATTCTAAAAAGAAGTGCTGATCCTACATCCCCTAGATCTTTAACCTCAGAAGGATTACTGGCCTTACAACAAGTAGAAAGAGCTATTGAAAAACAATATGCTACCTATATGGATTATTCTTTGACTTTACATCTTTTGATTTTTAATATGACACATGCCCCTACAGGATTATTGTATCAAAGGGCTCCTCTTATGTGGACACCTTTGAGGATATCTCCTATGTGTTATATCTTGCCATAGTTTGAGATGGTAGCTCAGATGATTATACTTGGAAGGAAGCAGGTGCTGACTTATTTTGGCAAAGAACCAGATATCATTATTCAGCCTTTTAATGTAGATAAAGATACTTGGATGAAGAAGCATAGTAGGGATTGGTTGCTTGCTCAAGTAGGATTTAAAGGAACTATAGATAATCATTATCCTCAATGTCCTGGCTGGTTTTGTGTGTCAACTTGACACAGGTTGGAGTTATCACAGAGAAAGGAGCTTGAGTTGGGGAAGTGCCTCCATGAGATCCAGCTGTGGAGCATTTTCTCAATTAGTGATCAAGGGGGAGGACCCCTTCTGTGTGATACCATCTTTGGGCTGGTAGTCTTCAATTCTATAAGAAAGCAGGCTGAGCAAGCCATGGGAAGCAAGACAGTAAGAAACAACCTTCCATGGCCTCTGCATCAGCTACTTCTTCCTGACCTGCTTGAGTTCCAGCCCTGACCTCCTTTGGTGATAAATAGCAATATAGAATTGTAAGCTGCATAGACCCTTTCCTCCCCAACTTGCTTCTTGGTCATGATGTTTGTGCACGAATAGAAACCCTGACTAAGACACTCAAGATAGGTTGATAAAATTTTTAAATGGGCATAAGTTTGTATTTCCTAATATGACATATTTACATCTGCTGACTAATGTTCTTTTGATTTTCATGTACCATTCCTGTAAAAGATGAGCTGAATATCTTATGAATAATCAGCAGGTAGTAATAGAGATGCTTGGGCTCTCAGCTCAGTTAGCAGAACTGACAGCAGTACTAAATGTTTTTCAATCTTTAGATGATACTTTTAATCTTTTTACTGTCAGTTTGTATGTGGCTGAATCTGTTCCTCTACTAGAAACTTCTGGTACATTTAATTTTAATACAGCAGCAGGATCTTTGTCTCTTTTTTATTAGATATATTCTTTAATTACATTTCAAATGATTTCCCCTTTCCTGGTTCCCCAATCCAAGAAAGTCCCATAGGCCCTCTTCCATCCCCCTGTTCCCCAATCAACCCCCCTCCCACTTCCCTGTCCTAGTAATCCCCTACACTACCACATCAAGACTTTCCAGGACCAGGGAACTTTCCTTCCTTCTTCTTGGATATCATTTGATATGTGAATTGTTTCTTGGGTATTCTGAGCTTCTGGTCTACTATCCACTTATGTTTTTTTTCTTTTTTTTTATTATGTTCTTCATTTACATTGCCAATGGTAAAACCTTTTCCAATATCCCCCTCCCAAAACCCCTTCCCCAAAGATTCTCTTCCCCTCCTCCCACCCCCTGCCTCCATGTATATGCCCCTATACCTGACACACTCCCACCTACCCCCCCCATCCACCCACACCCCATTCATTTCCCTTTCTTGGGGCCTCTATAGAGCATTTACCTGACCAAAGACAACTCCTCCCACTGATGCCCAACAAGGCATTCTTCTGCGACATTTTTGGCTGGAACCATGTGTACCCCTTAGTTGATGGTTCAGTCCCTGGGAATCTTGGGGTGTCTGGGTGTCTGAAGTCATTGTTCTTCCCATAGGGCTATAAACCCCTTCAGCTCCTCCAGACCACCCTCCAGATCCTCCGTTGGAGACCCCAAGACCAGTCCAATAGTTTGTTGCTAGTTTCTGCCTCTGTATTTTTAAGGCTCTGGCAAGGCCCCTCTGGAGACAACCATGGCATGCTCCTTTTGGTACATGCTTCTTGTCACAGTGTCGGGGTTTGGTGGCTGTTTATAGGATAAATCCCCAGGTAGGGTACTAGGTGGGTGGCCTTTACTTCAGACTCTGCTCCACACATTGCCTCCCTTATTGCTCCTGTGAGTATTATTTTCTCTTTCTCAGAGGAACCATAGCACCCTCACTTAAGCCCTCCTTCTTCTTGAGCTTCCTGTGCTGGGTGAATTGTAAATTGTTTATTTTGAGCTTTTGGGCTAACATCCGCTTATTAGTGAATGTGTACCATGTGAGTTCTTTTGTGACTTGGTTACCTCGTTCAGGATGACACTTTCTATTTCAATCCATTTGCCTAAGAATTTCGTGAATTCATTGTTTTTAATAGCTGAATAGTACTTCATTGTGTGTATATACCACAGTTTCTGTATCCATTCTCTGTTGAGGGACATCTGGGTTCTTTCCAGCTTCTGGCTATAATAAATAAGGTAGCTATGAACATAGTGGAGCATGTGTCCTTATTACATGTAGGAGCACCTTCTGGATATATGCCCAGGAGTGGTATAGCTGGGTCCACAGGTAGTACTATGTCTAATTTTCTGAGGGATCGCCAAACTGATTTCCAGAGTGGTTTTACCAGCTTGTAATCCCACCAACAATGGAAAAGTGTTCCTCTTTCCCCACATTCTCTCCAGCATATGCTGTCCCCTGAGTTTTTCATCCTTGCCATTCTGACTGGTGTAAGATTGAATCTCAGTGTTGTTTTGATTTGCATTTCCCTGATAACTAAGGATGCTGAACATTTCTTTGGGTGCCTTAGAACCATTTGAGTTTCCTCAGTTGAGAATTCCCTGTTTAGCTCTGTACCCCATTTTTAATAGGGTTATTTGATTCTCTGAAGACTAACTTCTTGAGTTCTTGTATACATTGGATATTAGCCCTCTATTGGATGTAGGGTTAGTAAAGATCTTTTCACAATTTGTTGGTTGCCGTTTTGTCCTATTGACTATGTCCTTTGCCTTACAAAAGCTTTGCAGTCTTATGAGGTCCCATTTGTCAATTCTTGTTCTTAGAGCATAAGCCCTTAGTGTTCTGTTCAGAAACTTTTCCCCTGTTCCCATATGTTCAAGGTTTGTCCCCACTTTCTCCTCTATAAGTTTCAGTGTGTCTAATTTTACATGTAGATCTTTGATCCACTTGGACTTGAGCTTTGTACAAGGAGATAAGAATAGGTCGATTTGCATTTTTCTGCATACAGACCTCCAGTTGATCCAGCACCATTTTTTAAAAATGCCGTCTTTTTTCCACTGGATGTTTTTAGCTCCTTTGTCAAATATCAAGTGACCATATGTGTGTGGGTTCTTTTCTGGGTCTTCTATTCTATTCCATTGATCTTCCTGCCTGTTTGCTTACCAATACCAGTTTTTATCACTATCGCTCTGTAGTAGAGCTTAAGGTCAGGGATGGTGATCCCCCCCAGAATATCTTTTGTTGTGGAGAATAGTTTTTGCTATTCTGGATTTTTTTGTTATTTCAGGTGAATCTGAGAATTGGTTTTTCTAGATCTATGAAGAATTGACTTGGAATTTTCATGGGGATTACATTGAATCTGTAGATTGCTTTCGGCAAGATGGTCATTTTTACTCTATTGATCCTGCCAATCCATGAACATGGGAGATCTTTCCTTCTTCTGAGACTTTCTTTGATTTCTTTCTTCAGAAGCTTAAAGTTCTTGTCATATAGACCCTTCACTTGCTTCATCAGGGTCACACCTAGGTATGAAATATTATTTGGGACTATTGTGAAGGTTGTCATTTCCCTAATTTCTTTCTCATCTTGTTAATTCTTTGAGTAAAGGAAGACTACTGATTTGCTTAAGTTAATTTTGTATCCAGTCACTTTGCTGAAGTTGTTTATCAGCCTTGGGAGTTCTCTAGTGGAAGTCTTGGGCTCACTTAAGTATACTATCATATCATCTACAAATAGTGATATTTTGACTTCTTCCTTTCCAATTTGTATACCTTTGACCTCTTTTTGCTGCCTGATTGCTCTGGTTAGGACTTCAAATAGTATATTGAATAGATAGGGAGAGAGTGGGCAGCCTTGTCTGGTCCCTGATTTTAGTGGGATTGCATTAAGTTTCTCTCCATTTAGTTTAATGTTGGCTACCAGTTTGCAGTATATTGTTTTCACTATGTTTAGGTATGGGCCTTGGATTCCTGATCTCTCCAAGACTTATCATGAAGGGATGCTGTATTTTGTCAAAAGCCCTTTCAGCATCTAATGAAATGACCATGTGTTTTTTTTTCCTTTAGTTTGTTTATGTAGTGAATTACATTGACGAATTTCTGTATATTGAACCATCCCTGCATTCCTGGGATGAAGCCTACCTGATCACGGTGAATTATATTTCTGATGCATTCTTGGATTCGGTTGGCCGGGATGTTGTTCAGTATTTTTGCATCAATGTTCATCAGGAAGATTGGTCTGAAGTTCTCCTTCCTTGTTTGGTCTTTGGTTTAGTTATAAGCATGATTGTGGCTTCATAGAATGAGTTGTATAGTGTTCCTTAAGTTTCTATTTCGTGGAAAAATTTGAAGAGTATTGGTATTAACTCTTTTTTGAAGATCTGATAGAATTCCCTGATAAACCCATCTGGTCCTGAGCTTTTTTTTTTTTTTTTTTTTTTTTTTTGAAAGGAGACTATAATGACTGCTTCTATTACCTTGGGGCTTATGGGGCTATTTAGGTTTATCTGATGGTGGTTTATCTGATCCTGTTTTAGCATTGGCACCTGGTATGTATCTAGAAAGTTATCTATTGTATCCAGGTTTTCAAACTTTGTTAAGTGTAAATTCTTGTAATAGGATCTGATGATTTTTTAATTTCCCCAGTTTCAGTTGTTATATCTCTCTGTTCATTTCTGATTTTATTAATTTGGATATTCTCTCTGTGCCCCCTGGTTAGTCTGGTAAGGGTTTGTCTATCTTGTTGATTTTTTTTCAAAGAACTAGCTCCTTGTTATGTTGATTCTTTGTATAGCTCTTTTTGTTTCTGCTTGATTGATATCTGCTCTACGTTTGATTATTTACTGCCATCTACTCCTCTTGGGAGTATTTGCTTCCTTTTGTTCTAGAGCCTTCAAGTGCACTGTCAAGCTGTTAGTGTAAACTCTCTCCATTCTCTTTTTGGAGGCACTCAGAGCTACGAGTTTTCCTCTTAGCACTGCTTGCATTGTGTCCCATAAATTTTGGTATGATGTGTCTTCATTTTCATTGAATTCTAAAAAGTCTTTAATTGCTTTTTGTATTTCTTCCTTGACCAAGCTATCATTGAGAAGAGAATTGTTTAAAGTCCATGTGTATGTGTGTTTTCCATTGCTTTTGTTTGAGCTTAAGACCAGCCTTAGGCCATAGTGGTCTGATAAGATACATTGAATAACTTCAATATTTCTATATCTGTTGAGGCCTGCTTTATGACCAATTATATGGTCAATTTTGGAGAAGGTACCATGAGGTGCTAAGAAGAAGGCATATTCTTTTGCTTTAGGATGGAATGTTCTATAAATATCTGTTAGATCTAGTTGGTCCATAACTTCAGTTAGTTTCACTGTGTCTCTGTTTAGTTTCTGGTTCCATGACTTGTCCATTTTTGACATTGGGGTGTTGAAGTCTCCCACTATTATTATGTGGGGTGCAATGTGTGCTTTGAGCTTTAGTAAAGTTTCTTTTATGAATGTGGGTGCCCTAGCATTCAGAGCATGGATGTTCAGAATTGAGAGTTCATCTTGGTAGACTTTTCCTTTGACCAGTATGAAGTGTCCCTCCTTATCTTTTTTGACAACTTTTAGTGGAAAGTCAATTTTATCTGATATAAGAATGGCCACTCCAGCTTGTTTCTTGGGACCATTTTCTTGGAAAATTGTATTCCATCCTTTGACTCTTAAATAGTCCTGTCTTTGTCACTGAGGTGGGTTTCTTGTATACAGCAAAATGTTGGGACCTGTTTACATATACAGCCCATTAGTCTATGTCTTTTCATAGGGGAATTGAGACCATTGATATTAAGAGATATTAATGTTGCTTATTGTTATCTTCATAGTTAAAGGTGACATTCTGGTTGTGTAGCTATCTTCTATTGGGTTTGATGAAAGATTACCCTATTGATTTCTTTACAGTGTGGTATGCTGTCTTGTGTTGATATTTTCCACCCATTATCCTTTGCAGAGCTGGATTTGTGGAAAGATACTGTGTAAATTTGCTTTTGTCGTGGTGGAATGTCTTGTTTTCACCATTCAATGGTAATTGAATGTTTTGCTGGGTATAGTTGTCTGGGCTGACATTTATGTTCTCTTAGGGTCTGTATGACATCTGCCCAGGCTCTCTGGCTTTCATAGTCTCTGATGAGAAGTCTGGTGTAATTCTGATAGGTCTGCCTTTATATGTTACTAGACCTTTTTCTCTTGCTGCTTTTAGTATTCTTTCTTTGTTTAGTGCATTTGGTGTTGTGATTACTATGTGACGGGAGGAATTTCTGCTCTGGTTCAATCTGTTTGGAGTTCTGTAGGCTTCCTGTATATTCATGGGCATCTCTTTCTTTAGGTTAGGGAAGTTTTCTTATATAATTTTGTTGAGTGTATTTATTGGGCCTTTAAGATGTAAATCCTCACTTTCTTCTATTCCTATAATCCTTAGGTTTGGTCTTCTCATTGTGTCCTGGAGTTCCTGGATGTTTGGGGTTACAAGATTTTTGCATTTTGCATTTTCTTTGACTGTTGAGTCAATGATTTCTATGGAATCTTCAGCATCTGACATTCTTTCTATCTCATGATGCTTGCATCTATGACTCCTGAATTCTTTCCCAGGTTTTCTATTTTCAGAGATATCTCACTTTGTGATTTCTTTGCTAATTCTATTTCCAGGTTTAGATCCTGGATAGTTTTGTTCAGTTCCTTCACTTGTTTGTTTGTTTTCTCCTGAAATCCTTTAAGGAATTTTTGTGTTTCCTCTTTAAGGGCTTCTACCTGTTGATCCATGTTCTCCTGTGTTTCTTTTAAGGATTTTTGTATTTCAGCTTTAAGAGCTTTTACCTGTTGGTCCATGTTCTCCTGTGTTTCTTTTAGAGATTTTTTGTGATTCCTCTTTAAGAGTTTCTTCATGTTGACCTATGTTCTCCCATAATTCCCTATGGGATTTTTGTATTGCCTCTTTAAGGGCTGAAAGCTATTGACCCATATTCTCCCATATTTCTTTAAGAGATTTTTGTGTTTCCTCTTTAAGGGCTTCTACCTTTTGATCCATATTCTCTTGTCTTTCTTTAAGGGATTTTTGTGCTTCTACCTGTTGACCCATGTTCTCTTGTATTTCTTTAAGGGAGTTATTTATGTCCTTCTTGAAGTCCTCCATCAGCGATATAAGATGTGATTTTAAATCTGGTTCTTGCTTTTCTGATGTGATGGCGTATGCAGGATTTGCTTTTGTGGGAGAGCTGGGTTCTGATGGTGCCATGTTGCCTTGGTTTCTGTTGGTAATGATCTTGCATTTGCCTTTGGCCATCTCATTATCTCTGGTGTTAACTGGTCTTGCTGACACTATCTTCTCTATCCTGCAGGCCTGTGTTTCTGTACTCCTGGGATTCTCTTTCTGTCCAATGCCCTGCAAACAGCTGATGCTTCATGAAGTTTCAGGCAATGGGGTCTCCCTGTGGCAGACTTGGCAAAGGTTGAACACCCTGCTCCTGCCAATTCTCGAACGTCCTGCTCCTGTAGGTTCTCTAATACCCTGCTCCTGATGGTTCTCTAGAGAGTATCAGGAAGTGGTGTCCTCTCTGTGTCAGATGTTGCACAGGTCTCCCACATCCTACAGAAAGGGGCGGTGACAAGGGAGAATGGAGGGGTAGAAGGAGCAGAAGAGAATAGGCAAACTGGAGGTTGTTGGGTAGTGAGTCCCAGAGCAGAGGAGATCTGTGATTCTCTGTGTTGGGCTGTGATGCTTATACATCATACCACATTTTCTGTATCCATTCCTCCATTAAGGGTCTTCCAGTAGTATCATGCCCAGTTTTCTAAGGAACCACCAGACTGATTTCCAGAGTGGTTATACCAGCTTGCAATCCCACCAGCAGTGGAGGAGTGTTCCTCATTCTCCACATCATTGATCATTGTTTACAAGCCTTTAATGCTATGAGATTACCTAATGTCATTAACAAAGATAATGGGCTAGCTTATATTTACAACAACTTTATATAATTTTATAAAGAATTTTGAATAAAACATAAAACTGGAATTCATTATAACCCATTTTAAGTGGCTGTTTTGAGATCTGTCCAATTTCTTTATGAAGGCCATTAATGCTGTGAATTTCTCAGTTAGCATTTCTTTCATTGTGTCCCATAATTTTTGGTTATGTTTGGCCTCTATTTTCATTGAGTAGTAGAAAGTCTAATTTTTCTTTATTTCTTCTCTGATACAGTAATCATTCTGTAGAAAGTTATACAGTTTCCATTACATTGTAGGCTTTCTTTTTGTTCTTGTTGAAGCCCAGGTTCAGTATATGGTGATCTAACAAGATAAAGGGGATTATTTAAATGTTCATGTGTCTGTTGGTACTTGTTTTGTGACTGAGTACATGGTCAATTTTGGAGAAGTTTCCATTAGGTGCTGAGTAGAATGTATATTTTTTTGAGTGTGATTGGGTGAAATTTTCAATATCTATGTGTTAGGTCCATTTGATTTATAACCTCTGTTCATTTTATTGTTTCTCTTTATAGTTTCTGTCTTGATGATGAGTCCTCTTGCATTTGTGGCATGTTGTTAAGAATTGAGACTTTTTCTTGGTAGATATTTTCTTTAATGAATATAAATGGTTATCCCCATTAGTTTTGATTAATTTTACTTGAAAGTCTATTTTTTGAATATTATATTGGCCACTCCAGCTTTCTTCCTGATAGCAGACAACAGTTCATTTCCTAAAAGCAGAGAACAGTCCATTTCCTGCCAGGCCTACTAAGGCATTGATGGTAAGCACATGAGATTCCATAGATTGGGTTCTGTATACTTTGACAAAAGTCCTCTAATGACTTTAGAATTTTGAGTAGTCCCAAAATTCTAACTCAATGCACTAAGACTTAATATCTGTTGAAAGCAGGAGAAATGTCCAAGCAGGGTGTGTGGGATAGGGATAGAACTCTGGCCTTCTCTCTGCTTCTGTCCTGGAGCAGGGGCAGAAAATCTGGAACTCTTAATCATTATGCAGGCCTACTCTTAGTGACTTGGTAGGTTCATCGAAGATATGATAAGGAAATGATGAAGATTCATTATCATAATGTTTCCTCTTGATAAAGCACATGAAAAAGCAGTCATACTTTGTGTACAAAAGGGCTATATATACATGAAATCATTTTTTATATATTGTGTACTACATAGACCAATTTCCATTCACATGTTATGCTGAGTAGGCATGAAATATACACTCAACAAATAAATAATAGTATTAGGGAAGAATGGAAAAATTGAATGAAGGAAGGAAACAGAACAAAGAAAAGGAAAGAGGGGGCGGCAATGGCGGCAGCAGTGGCAGGAGTGGCTGGTCCAGCTGAAGGGCCATCAGCAGTGGAACCAAGGTGACAGGGTCTAGGCAGGCCCTGTGCTCACGACCACTGACCTTCTCTGGCCAGCCAGGCTGCAAGCAGCGGCTGATTTACGGTGCCTTTCACCGCACAGAAGCAACTTCAGAACTGTGCCTCCCGCCAGTCATGAGAGACTCGCCTCCATCTTGGTTCTCGGACTCCAGAGAGATCAGACAGCCTGAGGTACGCAAACATAACCCCAGGCTAACATTGCGGGGGGTATAAGCCTGATGGGCATTGGCCTGCACCCAGGCCCTGGGCTGTTGGGGGGGGGGCATCGGGGTGCCAACCCAGGCAGGAAGTTTTTTACCTGGGCCTGGCACATGTGCCACCATTTTGCCTACAGGACGCAAGAGAGCTCTAGTACGCAAAGCTGGCTAACAGGCATAGCCTCAGGCTAACATAGCGGGGGTCTAGGCCCCAACAGGCCAAGGACTGACCCGAAGAACTGGGCTGCTCAGTGGGCCATCTGTGTGTCAACCCGGACAGGAGGTTGTTAGCCCAGCAGACTCTCCCAGCACTTTCAGGGAGTTTGTGCACGCCGGCCATCCTGGCCACCTGACAGACCCAATTAACAGTCATAGCCCGAGGGGAACTTTGCTCTGAGCTTGGCCTCCCAGGCTTTTGCCTAGACTCAGGACCTGAGCAGTTAGGCTAGCCTTGTGTGCACCAACCTGGTTGGGAGATCGGCTGCCCAGCAGAGTGATCAGCATGCGGAAAAGGGTCCCCACAGCATACACCCTTCAGCACTCCCTGAAGGAGCAAACGGGCACCATCTGGTGCACAGACACAATCTGGGGCAAAACACACTAGGGCTGCAAGGACATCCAAGAGGAGGACAGCACATCAGCAATCTGCTACAGGGGAAACCCAGCCATCCAGTACTGCAGAAATAGCCCCAGAGCCCCTCAGGAGGCTCAAACACCAGCCAGAGATAAAACCAACTAACTCCAGAGAACAAAATGGCAAAGGGCACAGGCAGGAATGATACTAACAGAAATCTAGGCAATATGGCAGCATCTGATCCAAACTCTCCAACATCAGCAAGTCCTGGTTATGCCAACACACCAGAGAAACAAGATTTGAATTTAAAATCAATGGTCATGATGCTGCTAGAAGAAGACAAAAAGGATATAAATGAATCCCTTAAAGAAATACAGGGGAACATGAATAAGCTAGAAACCCATATAATGGAAACACAAAAATCACTTAAAGAAATGCAGGAGAATAAGGCTCAAGAGATAGAAGCCAATAAAGAAGAAATACAAAAAAAAAAAAAAAAAAAAAAACTTAGAGAAATGCAGGAGAACTTGAGTCAAGAGGCAGAAGTCATGAAAGAAGAAACACAAAAATCTCTTAAAGAATTACAGGAAAACACAAACAAACAAATGATGGAACTGAGCAAAACCATCCTGGATCTAAAAACAGAAGTAGAAACAACTAAGAAATCACAAAGGGAGACAACTTTGGAGATAGAAAACCTTGAGAAGAAATCGGGGGCAATAGATGCAAATATAAACAACAGAATACAAGAGATGGAAGAAAGAATCTCAGATGCCGAAGATACCATAGAAACCATTGACTCAACAGTCAAAGAAAATGTGAAATGCAAAAAGCTTGTATCCCAGAAAATCCAGGAAATCTGGGATACAATGAGAAGATCAAACCTAAGTATCATAGGTATAGATGAGAGTGAAGATTTACAACTGAAAGGGCCAGCAAATATCTTCAACAAAATTATGGAAGAAAACTTTCCCAACTTAAAGAGAGAGATGCCTATGAATATACAAGAAGCCTACAGAACTCCAAACAGACTGGATCTGAGCAGAAATACCTCTTGCCACATAATAATTAAAACCCCAAATGCACAAAACAAAGAATATTAAAGGCAGTAAGAGAAAAAGGCCAAGTAACATATAAAGGAAGACCTATCATAATCACACCAGACTTCTAACCAGAGACCATGAAAGCTAGAAGATCCTGGACAGATCTCATGCAGACTCTAAGAGAACACAAATGTCAGCCAAGACTACTATACCCAGCAAAACTCTCAATCACAATAGATGGAGAAGCCAAGACATTCCATGACAAAACCAAATTTACACAATATCTTTCCTCGAACCCAGCTCTGCAAAGAATAATAGGAGGAAAACTCCAATATAAGGAGGGAAACTACACTCTGGAAAAAGCAAGATAATAACCTTCCTTCATCAAACCCGAAAGAAGATAACCACTCAAATATAAAAAGAACATAAAAAATGACAGGAAGTAATAATCACTATTCCTTAATATCTCTTAACATCAGTGAACTCAATCCCCCCATAAAAAGACAAAGACTAACAGACTGGATAAGGAAACAGGACCCTACATTTTGCTGCATGCAGGAAACACACCTAAATATCAAAGACAAAAACTACCTTAGAGTAAACGGCTGAAAGACAATTTTACAAGCCAATTGTCTCGGGAAATGAGCCAGAGTAGCCATTCTAATATCAGATAAAATTTACTTTCAGCCTAAAGTCATCAAAAGAGACGCTGAGGGACATTCTTGATGGTCAAAGGAAAAACCCACCAAGAAGAACTTTCAATTCTGAACATCGATGTGCCAAATGCAAGGGCACCCTCATTCATAAAAGAAACTTTACTAAAGCTCAAAGCACACATTTCACCTAACACAATAATTGTGGAGGACTTCAACACTCCACTCTGCTCAATGGACCAGTCAGGAAAACAGAAGCTAAACAGGGACACAGTAAAACTAATTGAACCTTTGGACCAATTGGATGTGACTGATATTTATAGAACATTTCACCCTAAAGCAAAAGAATATACCTTTTTCTCAGCACCTCATGGTACCTTCTCCAAAATCGACCATATAATTGGTCACAAGACAGACCTCAAAAAATACAAGAAGATCGAACTAATCCCATGCCTCTTATGAGATCACTATGGTGTAAGAGTGGTTTTCAATAGCAACAAAAACAACAGAAAGCCCACATACACATGGACGCTGAACAAAACTCTACTCAATGACACCTTGACCAAAGAAGAAATAAAGAAAGAAATCAGAGACTTTTTAGAATTTAATGAAATGAAGGCACAACATAACCAAATCTTTGGGACACAATGAAAGCAGTGCTAAGAGGAAAACTCATAGCCCTGAGTGCCTCCAAAAGAAAATGTAGAAAGCATACACTAGCAGCTTAACGACACACCTGAAAGCCCTGGAACAAAAAGAAGCCAATTCCCCCAGGAGGAGTAGAAGACAGGAAACCATCAAACTCAGGGCTGAAATCAATCAAGTGGAAACAAAGAGAACCATACCAAGAATCAACGAATCTAGGAGCTGGTTCATTGAGAAAATCAACAAGATAGATAAACCCCTATCCAGACTGACCAAAGGGCAGAGAGAAAGTATCCAAATTAACAAAATTAGAAATGAAAAGGGGGATATAACAACAGAAACTGAGGAAATCCAAAAAATCATCAGATCCTTACTACAAAAGCCTATACTCAACACAACTGGAGAATCTGGAGGAAATGGACAATTTCCTTGACAGATACCAAATACCAAAATTAAATCAGGACCAAATAGATCATCTAAACAGTCCCATAACCCCTAAAGAAATAGAAGGGGTCATAGTCTTCCAACCAAAAAAAGCACAGGACCAGATGGTTTCAGCGCAGAATTCTATCAGACCTTTAAAGAAGGCCTAACACCAATACTCTTCAAACTATTCCACAAAATAGAAAAATAAGGAACACTACCCAGTTCCTTCTAAGAAGCCACAATTACGCTGATACCAAAACCACACAAAGATCCAACAAAGAAAGAGAACTTCAGACCAATTTCCCTTATGAACATCGATGCAAAAATACTCAATAAAATTCTTACCAACCGAATCCAAGAACACATCAAAATGATCATCCACCAGGATCAAGTAGGCTTTATCCCAGGGATGCAGGGTTGGTTCAATATACGGAAATCCATCATACAACTGTGGCTATCTCTGGAACACACTCTCTGTGCTCTCAGAAAACACTTCCAAGAAGATTTCATCTCAGTGATGCTGGTCTCTTCTCAATCACCACTAATTTCTTAGCTCCAGCTATCTAGCATCAGTAGTCCCAGTAACACAAAGGTTTGCTTTAGAGGTTCTGGTATCTTGTTACTCACAGCTGATTCTTCAGCCCTAGCTAACCAAAACCACAGAATCTTCACAATCAAAACATGGCTACTGTAAGAGTCTTTAATCTTCCCTCTGAAATTTCACAAGCCAGGCCTCCATCTTTTGCACTGTTCTTAACATTGTCATCCAAGCTCCTATAGAACATTCCACAGAGCTCTTAACACCAAATGGATCATCTAGCCCAAAGTTCCAAAGTCCTTCCACAGTCCTCCCCAAAACATGGTCAGGTTGTCACAGGAATATCCCACTCCTGGTACCAATTTGTCTTAGTCAGGGTTTCTATTCCTGCACAGACATCATGACCAAGAAGCAAGTTGGGGAGGAAAGGGTTTATTGAGCTTATACTTTCACGTTGCAGTTCATCATTAAAGGAAGTCAGGACTGGAACTCAAGCAGGTCAGGAAGCAGGAGCTGATGTAGAGGCCATGGAGGGATGTAATCCTGTGGATTTTATTACAGATCCTCCTTGTATACGGTTTTACATACTCAGTATAAAGCTCCAGGATGAAGAACTCAGATTATCTTTCTATCTTAGCTTAAAAAAATTAGGTCTTACCACACACTACACAACAAAGTTCACAGAATTATTAATAAAGACAACAGTCTTGGACACCTAGATTGATTCTGGCCTATAGGTACTGAGTCAAAAATCTTGAAGAATCTTCAGAATCTTGGAATCTTCCAAAATCTCAAAGGAATAATAGTGATGCTGTGTATTATAACATTGATCCCTGTTACTGGAGCAAAGCTTTCTGCCTAGTCCAAAGCACTTTTAGAATTTGTTTTGTGACCATTGCTTAGGTTCATTTTTGTGTTACCTTAGAATGGATGGTAAGTGAGAGAAACAGTCTCTTGACCACCAAAAGTATTAACAATAGGATGTATAGTTGACTCATAATCACAGTCATATTCACATTCTTTGCAAAGGGAACATGTGCCTACAAAATTATTGTCAGTGATACAGGCAAATACTCAAACCTGTCCAGTGATTACCTAGGGTTCTGTTAGATGATTCTGCAGGCAGAATTTCCTTCAGTCCTGGTCTGAGTTCAGAGCTTGTTTTGCTACTACTGCTAGATCAGTTTTTGAAAGTTTTTTTCACTGAGCTCTAAACAAAATCCTCTCTGCTCTTATTCTTGCCTTTTGCACAGTAGATAAAATCTTGTTCCTCCATTACTCTGCTATTCACCACTGGAATATGGGTATTAAATGAAGATGCTTTTCATTTTACTAATGCTACTTTAGTGGTTCACCTTTGAACATTAGTTTGGAAGTATTTATCGGGGCTCTTCCCAACACTGACCTTCACAAAGAAGGCCTGGTACTGGACTCAAAATCAAAACATAGCCAATTTTCTGTTGGTTCCCCAAGCTTGTGATATCCCTGTACACAGTGTGCTGCTCAAAGTAAGTTAAATATTACAAGATCCTTTCTTTCCCATTTCCACTAATGTTCCCTACATTTTAATCATAGTACAATGAGAAACTAGTTTTCACCCATTTCTGTAGCTGCTGCTAATGGCTGTGCATCTTCATGTGACTATGAAGAATCATACTGAGCTAAAACACTGCTCTACTTCTCATTTTTCAAATTTATAAATACCCTGTTCATGTAGCTAGACTGTTTTCTCATAAGATCATAACTAAAATTATCCCATTGATTCTAATTTGCATTCTACCATGTGGATGTATGATTAACTCACACATCCAACATCCATCTCTTCACATATTCCTGAGCAAATCTCCAATGCCTGGCCCTATTTCAGAATTACTTCTGCCTCCCACATGCCACACCTTCTATTCTCCATTTTCATAGAAGTCATGTATTTTTATTCATTGGCAGGTGATGCATCAAGATAACACATAAGATATTTTCTCTAGAATTCCCCCTTTTCATCAATGAACGGCCATTTTTCTTTCAAATATAAATTAAATATAATTATAATAATTATGAAACTATAAGTTATGATATACATTAACAGTGTCCAGTCTATAGATTTTGGAAACTAAGGAAAAATGTATTATCTATCCTATCTTGTATTATCAGCCTAAAACATTTATCTAGACCTAGAATATTTTAACAATATTAAATTTAAACAATTTAAGTTTATAGTAAGACTATAACTATCTAGTCTTCAACCCCATCAGAACACTGAGAGGGAATGAATATTACTTGAGTAGGTAGGAGGTAGGGGAACAGTGCTTTCAAAAATTATAGAACAACAGAGACACCTGACTGCTTAGATTGTTCCCAATATTCTCTAAAATATTGTGTCATCAGCTTTAGTCTTCTGGCCCAGAATATCTGACCTTTTGTGAAGCAGGAATTATGAAGGACTTATCTTGGTAGAGCTCAGCAGTCAACTTCTCCACGTCTATTTGTTCTCTCAGGACAACAGTCTGAAGGGCAATTTCTTTGCCTGGAAGCTAGCTTGGTACAAATGATGCCATAACCAAGGTAGGTTTTTAAATGTACATCATCTTCTTCTAAGTTGAATGGGGTGCTGCCAGGAGCTGACATCTCTCAACACCAAAAAGATTTAAATTATTAAAAACATGTTTAAATTCCATATTCTGTGAGTCTTTGAGGTTTTTGAAGACCATCTATTCATAACATATCTAAACAAACAAATATTGTCTGCCTCCAGTTGCTTATTATCAATTCTACCCAGAATGTATACTTTTGTGACAATCCAGACAAATTATCTGACAAAACCATGAGTTTGACTATCTGACAAGCAACTTGCATTTCTCAACCATTCCTAACCATTTGCAGTAACATCTAGCAAAAAGACTGGAATTAATCCTTGTATTTTAAAATGAGTTGCATATGCATAATACCTATATGATAGTTAAAACATGCATATATTATGTTGTAAAAATTAATCTTAAACTTTGTATCAATATTCAAAAATTTATACCAATGAAAGCCTTAAACCTGAATCAATCAATATACAATGATACATATTAATATAAATAAAATAATCTTATTTGAGAATAGCAACAGCTCTATGGTTGAGTAGAATCTACTGAAGAATAGATTCAATAATTTACACTTTTTTCCTATTCTTTCTATATAATTCTATATTCTCCCTTTTTCTCCTCAACCCACTTTCCCTTATCTAAGAAAGAAAGAAAGAAAGAAAGAAAGAAAGAAAGAAAGAAAGAAAGAAAGAAAGAAAGAAAGAAAGAAAGAAAGAAAGAAAGAAAGAAAGAAAGAAAGAAAGAAAGAAGGAAGGAAGGAAGGAAGGAAGGAAGGAAGGAAGGAAGGAAGGAAGGAAGGAAAGAAAGAAAGAAAGAAAGAAAGAAAGAAAGAAAGAAAGAAAGAAAGAAAGAAAGAAAGAAAGAAAGAAAGAAAGAAAGAGAGGAGGAAAGAAAGAACGAGAGGAAGAAAGAAAGAACGAAAGGAGGAAAGAAAGAACGAGAGGAGGAAAGAAAAGATAGACAACCTCAGCTCTAACACCCTTATTTTGTTTTGACCCTGTCCAAGACAATAACTATTTGTAACTGTCCAATTAAATGACAATATATATATAACTTACAAAATGACAAAAACCAACTTAAGAGATTGGGACAATGATCTTCTTATATTTTTTTCCTCCTGATTTTGAACATAGACTCTCTTTTTGGGTGTGGGTCCACATTCTGCCTTACCAGTGGCATGTGTGAACACTGCTTGGGCAGACAAAGCACAGGGGCACTAGGATATTTTCCATCCTCACTGCCACTGGGATAGTAGGCTAGTAAAATGTCAACACCCCGCTCAGAGGAGGAAGAAGGCAGCCTAAATGGTGGCCTCTGCCCAGATGAGAAATGTCATAGGCCTGGGCCAAGTCTGGGGTTCTCATACTCCCAGACACTCACAAGCCTCTGACAAATGTAAGGAGCTGGGAAAAGGGCAACAGTCCTGTGATGAGTCCAGGGTTGGGGTCGGGGAGAATCCAGCTTAGTTCAGGGATGAGTATCAAGGAGGGGCTTTCTGTGGGACACTTAGGCAGTACAGCTCAATATCAATGGCTTCCCCTCCCCACAGTGGTTCTTAGTGAGAAAGACAGTCCTTTCTTGCCCAAACTGTTTATTCATAGTAGAAAATGGATGCATACATACTACTCAGGGTGTATGAGAGATTAACCTTTCATAGAAGGGAATGGGTAGGAAGGGGAGCTTACTGATTAAACCCTCAGGGCCCATCTAGATACCTCATTAACATGGAGAACTCTGGCCTTTATTCTACCTAACCAGTTGCCATTATTTTCTTAGTGGGATGCTGTGGTCATGTGTGCAACAAAACAGGAACTGGGTCAAGAGCAGATTCAAATGCCTACCATTCTCAATCATGAGATTTTATGGTTGAAGTTAGAGAAGGACTGAAGAAGCTGAATGAGATTGCAATGCCATAGAAAGAACAATAATACCAACTAACCAGACCCCTCAGAGTTCCCAGAGACTAAACCACTAACCAAACAGTACACAATGAGGGACTCATGGCTCTAGCTGCATATGTAGCAGAGGCCTTATCTGGCATCAATGGGAGGGGAGGCCCTTGGTCCTGTGGATGCTTGATAACCCAACATAGGAGCATGCTAGGATGATTTGTCAGAACTGGGTAGGTGGGGGGAGCACCCTCATAGAGACAGGAGGAGGAGAGATGGGATATGGGTTTGCAGAGGAGAAACTGGGAAAGGAATCAACATTTGAAATGTAAATAAATAAAATAACCAATAAAAACTACTTAATGGTAAATCTTAAAAACTAAAATACATAGCTTTGAAATAAAAAAGAGAGAGAAAATGTCTTCAGCTTTAAAAATATATGCTTGAAGTTTCCAGTTTTTCTGTCTGGTAACAGTTCCATTTGTCCCACATTTGGGGATCAAAAAAATTAGAAAAAATGGTTGCAAAAATTAATAAAACTTGCTGTATCATTTGTTGTCCAGCCTGTATGTGCTGAAAAAGTTTAGGGCTTTACTGGATATCTGACTGTAACAGTCTGTAATGCTGGACTAAGTGTGTTAGCTGTTTTAAACTTGTCCTGGAAGCAAGTCTCCTGAGGAATGGCATGGAAGCAGTCTGAGGCAGGATCAGCTATCTCACCACCCTCAGGGGTAGATCTTGTTAGGGCTGATTCTTTGGTTGTCGGTAGATGAAAACTATTTTTATTTTATTTTACTTTATTTCATTTTATTTAATCAATTTATTCACTTCACATTCCAAAATCAGCTTACCTTTTTCTTACCAGTCCCTACTTCTTGCAACTCTTCCTCCCATTCTTCCCTCTCCTCTGTGAATGGGGAGACTCTCTGGGTATCATTGCATCTCACGCACCTGGCACATCAGTTACTGCAAGCCTAGGCACATTTTCTCTTACTGAAACTGCCAAGTCAACCAAGTTGGCTGACTAGTATCCACTGGGAGGCAGCAAATTCAAGGACAGCCCCTACTCCCCTCATTGGTGGAGCTACATGCAAACCAAGCTGCACATCTGCTATATATGTGTAGTGAGCCTTAATCTACTCCATGCTTTCTATTTGGTTGGTAGATCCATGTCTAGGAACCCCTAAAGGTCTGGGTTAGTTAACTCTGCTGGTCTTCCTGTGGAGTTCCTATCCTCTTCAGATCCCTTATCCCTTCCCCCGACTCCTCAAAAAGACACCCTAAGCTCTATATATTTATGTGGCTTTGGGCTTCTTCATATGTTTTGTTCAGATCATGGATGAAGTATCTTAGAGGATGGTGATGTTAGGCTCCTATCTGTAAGCATAAGATTATCATGAATAATAGTGTCAGTGATGGATTCTTGCCCATGGGGTAGTTCTTAATTTGGGCCAGTTGTTGGTTTGACATTTCCCCCCAACTGTGCTCTAGAAAAAATGGTTGCAAAACTTAAAGAAATGGTACCAGTTGTAGGCAGAACACATTTTAGGTAGACAGTTTTGAGGGTGAGTTGCTATTCTTATCCCTCCACTGAGAGTCCTTCCTGTCTGCAAGAAGTGGTCACTTCAGGATCAATATCCCCAACTGCTAGAAGTTTCAGCTAGAGTCAACACCATAGACAATCTGGAGTCTCACTGCATCCCAGCTCCTAAAGATGCTCCCCAATCACCCCACTGATCTCATTCTCTCTTACCTGCTCACACTACACCTGATCCTCTCCTACCTATCTACCCATTGACCTCCCTCCTACTATCTTCATTATCTATTTTATTTCTCCTTCTGAAAAAAGATTTAACAAGCCTCTTTTGGGCCTTCCTTGATATTTATGTTCTTTGAGTCTGTGGATTGTAGTGCATTATGGGTAATAGACACTTATAAGTGAGTGCATACTATGAATATCCTTATGTCTGAGTTGCCTCACTCAGGATGATACTTTCTAGTTTCATCCAATTGCCTACAAAATTCATAATGTCCTTGCTTTTAATAGTTATGCAGAATTTCATTCTGTAAATAGACCATAATATCTTTATCTATTCTTCTGTTGAGTGACATCTACGTTGCTTTCAGTTTCTGACTATTAAAAATAAAGCTCCTCCTATGAAGACTGTTGAACAAGTGTCATTATGGCATGGTGGAACATTTTCGGGTATATACCCAGGAGTGGTATAGCTTGGTCATAACATTGAACTAGTCCCAATTTTCTGAGAAACCACCAAATTGATTTCAAGAGTGGATGTCCATGTTCTCACTCCCACCAGCAGTGAAGGACTATTTCCTTTCTCACATCCTCAACACCACGTGGTATCGTTTAATGATCCAATCTTAGCCAACCTGAGACATAAAGTGAGGAATTTCAGGGTTGTTTTATTTGGGGTTCCCTGATGAATAAAGACATTGAACATTTCTTTAAGTTCTCCTTGGCCATTTAACATTCCTCTGTTGAGAATTCTCTGGCTAGCTCTGCATCCCATTGTTAAATTTTTGGTAATTAGGGTTGTCAGGGTCTAACTTGTTGAGTTTCTAAAAATATGTTTCAGATATTACCCCTCTGTCAGATTTAGGGTTTGTGAAGATAATTTCCCAGTCTGTAGGCTATCATTTTGTTCTATTAACTGGAACACGTAGGCCATGTAGTGGAGGAAAATGAAGCAGTAATTGTTGGAAACAGTCTCCATTTTGTTAGATGAGTTGGCAGCCAGAGTAATCAGGCTCCCAGTACAGCCAAATCCATTCACTGTGACATTCACCATTGTGTCTAAAGGATGAGGTTGACACTATATATGATTATATGTATCTGTCTCTGGAACATGGAGAGGCAAGGTGTGTTTCTTGCAAGCAACAGAGTGATGGATCCTATTTATCCATCTACTATGCTAACTTGTGTCTTTTTATTGGTGAAATAAGTCCATTGATATTGAGAGATATTAATGCCAATGATTGTTAGTTCCTGTTATTTGGATATTGGTAGTATTAGTGTGTATGTGTGTGTATATGTGTTTGTGTGTGTGTGTGTGTGTGTGTGTGTGTGTGTGTGTGTGTTTCTTCATAGGGTTTTGCTATGAGATCATTACTTTTTTTGTTTTCTCGGGTGTAATTACCCTCCTTGTGTTAGAGTTTTCCTTCTAGTATCCTCTGTAGGTTTAGATTAGTAGAAAGATACTTATTAAATATGGCTTTGTAATGGAATATCTTGATTTTTCTATCTATAGTGATTGAAAGTTTCCTGAGTATAGTAGTCTGGGCTGGCATCTATGGTCTCTTAGGGTCTGTATGACATTTCTTCAGGCACTTCTTTCTTTTGAAGTCTCTGTTAAGAACTCAGGTATAGTTTTGATAGGCCTACCTTTATATGACACTTATCCTTTACATCTAATATAATTCTTTCTTTATTCTGAACACTTAGTGTTTTTATTACTATGTGGTGGGAGGATTTCATTCATTTCAATCCATTCAGTGTTCCTTAACACTCTCATACATTTATAGCCATATTTTCTTTAGGTTAGGGAAGTTTTCTTCTATGATTGTTTTGAAGTTATTTTCTGGGACTTTGATCAGGGAATCTTCTCTTTCTTCTATTTCTCCTATTCTTGGGTTTGGTCTTTTTATGCTGTTACAATTTTTCTGGATGTTTTGTGTTAGAAACGTTTTATATTCAGCATTTTATTTTACCAATGTATCAATTTCTTTTATGGTATATTCTGTGGCTGAATACATCTGTTGAGTTCTGTTGGTGATTTACATCTTAAAGGGCCAGTAAATATCTTCAACAAAATTACAGAAGAAAACTTCCCTAACCTAAAGAAAGAGATGCCCATGAACATACAAGAAACCAACAGAATTGTAAACTGACTAGAGCAGAAGAGAAATTCCTCCCATCACATAATAATCAAAACACCAAATGCACTAAGCAAAGAAATATTAATAAAAGCAGTAACAGAAAAAGGCCAAGTAACTTATAAATGCAGACCTATCAGAATTATACCAGACTTCTCACCAGACATGGTGAAAGCTAGAGGATCCTAGTCAGATCTTATACAGCCTCTAAGAGAACACAAATGATAATCCAGATTACTATACCCAGCAAAACTCTCAATCAACATAGATGGAGAAACAAAGATATTCCATGATAAAACCGAATTTACACAATATCTTTCCACAAATTCAGCCCTACAAAGGATAATAGATTGAAAATGCCAACACAAGAAGGGAAACTACCCCCAATAAAAAGCAAAAATATAATCGTCTTCCAACAAACCCAAAAGAAAGTAACCATAGAAACATAAATATAACAGGAAACAACAAGCACTGTTCCTTAATATCTCTTAACATCAATGGACTCAATTCCCCAATAAAAAGAAATAGATGAACAAGACCGTATACAATATTTATAAGAGACTGGAATTATTGATTGCTAGTGCTATAAACTTATTCTGTCACAATTTCTAAGTTTTTCTGTTGAAATAGCTTTTATATAATTCTGTGTCATGGTAATTCTTGCTAAGTCTCTATGTAAGAGGCCACTTAAACTGTTTAAGCCTTCTAAATGAACTAGATAGATGTAAATCTGAATACAATTGCTTAATTTTCAAAACAGTTCTACTCTTGTTGGTTGTTTTAAAACTTTATAATGAACTATTTTGTCTGTTACTCAGGAGTTGTATTTTTGTAAGACCTTACAACTGAACAGTCTATAGAAAATAGTCTGACAAAGGAAACTGAACAACATTTTTTAGATTCTAGGACATTACTCACAGGATAAACAGAATTCATGGCATGTATGCCTGACATGAAAGTCACATCTATACCTCAAATACTTAAAATTGGGCCTAAAGAGTTATTGATACTAGCTCATTGATATCAGACACTTAATCCTCCCCCTAAAAATGTGGGATCAAATCAGAGTAACCCAGGTGACTCTTCCCCCCTAGTATTTGGGGATGGTTAATTGGCATTGTCTTCAGAGAATATTGTTTAGAGACAACAAGGGGGAACCTGGACAAAAAAACTGAAATAAGGCCATGCTAGGCATTGTAGCCTGTGCCTGGAATCCTAGCACATGGACAGCTGAACCAGGACAGTAAGTTTGAGTTAAGCCTGGGCTTCATGAGGAAACACTATTTTGAACCAATGAGATGGAGTTGCGTGTGCCTGTCCTTCCAAGGGTATCTAAAAGCCTAGAGGTCATAAAAAATGATTCCAGTGTAGAAAGAAGACCTAATAGACAAGAACACTGGCTGCTCTTTCAACGGGCATAGGTTTGATTTCCAGTACCCACATAGCAGTTTATAACATCCAATAGTCCCAGTTCCATGGGATGTGATACTTACTTTGTCCTCCATGAGCATTGCACACGTGTCATACATATATACATATGTATGTGCTTACATGTACATAAATGCACACAAAACCCCTATGTACATAATATTCAAAAAAGAAAAATGATTCTTATATTTAGTATCACACTAACTAAATTTGTTCTAATGTTAAAGAAATTAACAGATTTTATTGGCCAAATGAATTTCACAAGTATCTACAGATACAATCACATAAAACCAAAAATAAAAAGTACACCTTATTCTCAGCACCTCGTGGAACCTTCTCCAAAATTGACCATATAATTGGACACAAAACAAGCCTCAACAGATACAAGAAGATTGAAATAATCCCATGCATTTTCTCAGATCACCACAGATTAAGACTGGACTTCATTAACAGAAAAAAAAAAAAAAAAAACAACAAAAAGCCCATATACTCGTGGAAACTGAAGAACTCTACTCAATGATAACTTGGTCAGAGAAGAAATTAACGACTTTCTAGAATTGAATGAAAATGAAGGTACAGCATAACTAAACTTATAGATGGGTATAAACAGGATGAAAACAGTGTTAAGGGGAAAAATATACTAAGTGTTTTGATAAAGAAAGGGAAGAAATCATACACTAGCAACTTATCTGCACACCTGAAAGCTCGAGAACAAAAAGAAGTGAACACACTTCTCCAAGAGGAATAGGTGCTGGGAAATAGCCAAACTCAGGGCTGAAATCAACCAATTAGAAACAAAGAAAACAATTTAAAAATCGACAAAATCCACAGCCGGTTCTTTGAGAAAGTCAACAATGTATTTAAACTTGTAGTCAAACTAACTAAAGGGCACAGAGACAAATAAACAAATAAACAAAATCAGTAATGAAAGGGAGTCATAACAACAGAAACTGAAGAAGTTTAAAAAAATTATCAGAACTTACTACAAAATCCTACACTCAAACTACTGGAAAAATATAGATGAAATGGACGATTTTCAAGATAGATACCACATACTAACATTAAATCAAGATAAGGTAAACTGTCCAAATAACCTCCAAACTAATTAAAAAAAGCCAGGGAAGGGCAGAAATTTGTTTTATTACAGAATTTGGCCAGACCTTCAAAGAAGAGCTATACCAATACTCCTCAAACTATTCAACAAAATTGAAACAGAAATAAAACTTCCTAATTCATTCTAAGAAGTTGATACCTAAAGCACACAAGGACTCAACAAAGAAAGAGAACTTCAGACAAATTTCTCTTAATGATGATGCAAAAATACTCAATAAAATTCTTGCAAACCTAATCTGAGAACACACTAAAATCATCACTCCACACAACCAAATAGGTCTCATTGCAGGGATGCAGAGATGGTTTAATATATGAAAATCCACCAACTTAATAAACTACATAAAGAAACTCAATGAAAATAAACTATATATGTAACCTCAAAGATGATCACATGATTATTTCATTAGCTCCTGAAAAGGCTTTTGAAAAAGTACAACACCCCTTCATGTTATAAGTCTTGGAGATATCAGAAAATCATTACACAATCCTAAACATGAGAAAAGCAATATGTACCAAAACAACAACCAACATCAAATTAAATGTACAGAAACTTGAAACAATCCTACTAAACTCAGGGACAAGAAAAAGTTGGCCACTCTCTCTTATTTATTCAATATAGTGCTTGAAGTAATAACTAAAGCAATTAGACAACAAAAGGAGATCAAATGGATTCAAATTGGAAAGTAAAAACTCAAGGTCTCACTATTTGTGGATGATATGATACTATACATAAGCCACCCTAAAAATTCTATCAGAAAATTCTTGCAGCTGATAAACAACTTCAGCAAAATGGCTTGATATAAAATTAACTCAAACAAATCCTTTGTACAAATGATAAATGTTCTGAGAAAGAAATCAGGGAAACAACATCCTTCAAAATAGCCACAGATAATATAAAATACCTTAATGTAACTCTAACTAAGCAAGTGAAAGATCTATATGGCAAAAATTTCAAATTCCTGAAGAAAGAAATCAAAGAAGACGTCAGAAGTTGGAAAAATTACCAAACATGTTAATTGGTAAGAATAATATAGTAAAAATGACAGTCTTTTCAAAACCAATCTACAGATTCAATTCAATCTCCATTAAAATCCCAACACAATTCCTCACAGACATCACAAGAGCATTTCTCAACTTCATATGGAAAAAGCAGTATAGCAAAGACAATTCTCAACAATAAAAGAGCTTCTAGGGGAATCATCATCCCTGACTTCAAGTTGTACTAATAATAGTGGTTTTTAAAAAACTATATGGTATTGGTACAGAGACAGGGAGGCTGATCCTTGGAGGAGAATTAAAGACACAGAAATTAAACCACATACCTATACACAACTTGATTTTTTATAAAGAAGCCACAACCATACCTAGGAAAAAGAAAAGTATCTTTAACAAATGGTGCTGTTTTCACTGGGAGTCTGTACTTAGGAGAACAAAAATTTATCCATATTTATCACCTTATATAAAACTAAAGTCCAAGTGCATCAAGTACCTCAACATAAAACCAGATACACTGAATCTAACTGAAGAGACATAACCTGTAATGCTTTGGCACAGGGGAAAATGCCAGTCTGTGTATTTGGAAGCTATCTGTGAAGTCCTTTGGCCTGTCCCTATTAGAGGGTTCAAGTGAAGGGAAAAGGACATGAGCAGGAAGGGGAAGTGCCTCTGCTGCCTCCTCTGCTGCTGCTGACCTTCGGGTACCACTGCTGCTGTGAGATAGTGCACTGGTTGCACTGAGCAGAGCTGGCTAGTGAACCAAGTACATGGGAGTTTCTAGCAGCAAAAGCTTTGAGAAAGTGTTCTCTTCCAAGGCAGTGTTACACTGCCTGTGAAAGATGCTTTCAGATAACAGAGTAATTCTCATACACCTTTATTCCTTCAGGGTAGGATTTTATATACAGTTTAGGGGTGGGTTGAGTCTGACAGCAGATGCTTCATATTAGCTTGGCCTTAGGTGCCTCATCTATATGAGAAGGGACTTGAGGTGACTGCCCATACATGACTGATGGCCACAACTCTCTCTGTGGGAGCTGTGGCTATGTGACAGAGGCCTGGTGCCAGGAGCAAGTGAAGCTCCTATCATCCCTTCAGGATCCCCAGTGTTTCAAGCCTTAGTTTCTCCTTACCAGGCTTCCTCTCACAGTCCACTGGCCCACAATTTCCCCTTTTCTTTTTATGAAAGAAGTCATCAGAAAAACTGTCTCCTATGCTGGGAGCAGTTTTATATTGAACCAACACCTATTTAGTAGTGATCTTTGTAATGTTACTTATCAGCTGCTTTAGAAACTGAATGAAGCAAGGTGCCAAAAGAAGAAAAGCTCCAATGGCTAATATGGGGCTGAGGAGGGGAAGAATCCAAGCTACCAACGGATTAGAGTACCAAAGGGTAGGGGTATTGGGAGCATAGTATGCCCAGATATTCCCTGAGAGTTCTTCAACTATCTGTACCTCTTGTTCTACCGGCCCAGATTCATTGACATAGAAGCACCATTACTCTCCACAGCAAAATGCAACTCACTCCCTGTTCAGCAGTAGTATGTCCAAGGCTTTCTGGTTTTGGAGAGGAACTCCTGCTAAGGAAGTTATCTGGTACTGAAGAGATTCAAGACTGTCTACAGCGGAGGCCAGTGCCTGGTCAAGCTTGTCTTGGAAGGCACTGTACAGATGTTGTGTTTAAACAAGGGCTGCTCCAGCAGTTCTTGTCATGCCCAGTAAGACAGTGAGGCCCAGTCTAATGAGCAGAGGGATGAAGATCTCTCTCTTATTTTAGCTTCCCCCATCTGCAAGGTGAGTTCTTAAGGTTCTTATAGATAAAACTGGTAACAATTATCATGGGGGTGCAGTAGCCATGGGAAGGGGCATTAATACAGGCACCTGTAGTGCCTTTGCATCAGAAGAGAGCAGTTTTAACACATACTGACTTGGTGATAGTGATGTCACCAGCACATTAAGTTGAGGTTTTATGGAGGGCCCTATAAGGCAAAGAGGTGGTGAGATAGGTCAAAGAGAAGAATGTCTTGTGCTTTCCTTGTGGCTAAGGCTCCATGGAGTTCATGAATAGAAATGTTGATAGGAATGGCTGATAATAATGGTCTGGAGAGAGAAGCACAGAAAATGCATTGGGAGGAGTTGGAGTGGGAGGTCAGCTGCATGTTGGATATACTGTATCCAGAAGAGGGTTGCTTGGAGTTCCTTCTGAGGCTTATTTTCCATGTTGGGGAATATTAACAAGGGTAAAGATTGATTTGGACACAAGAACAAGCTCACAGAAGACATGTAGGTCAACTATGAGGTATTTGGCATAGCCATTAGTGTAAAGTTTCCCCATGACTCCAGTTCACCAATGATCATCCCATGGATCCCTTATGGAAATTAGTTTTGAGGCTGGCAAGCATAGTGCTACCTTGGCAGGTAGCTTCCCTTCTGCAACTCCAATATCTGCAACCTCCATATGTGGGAGATGACCTGGAGACATTCACCTGTGTTCTGGTAAGGAGAGCAGAGGAAAGGGCTGGGGGTAGTGGAAATGGAACCTGGGTTTCAGGGGATCTCAATCCTGGGCTGACATCCTTCTAGTGGGTAATCCTGAGTTCCTATGACATTGTTGAGTCCATTGAAGGTCTCTCTAGCAAAGAATCTCCAGTGGAAAGTGTTGGAAAGGCTAGAAAGAGGCTGGGCAGTAGCAGAATTAGTAAGAAAATGACAAAAACAGCCATAAGAATAGAGGAAAGAGGAGCTTGTGGAGGACTCATGGCCTGGACAGCAGTCACCAGGTCATGGATTAACTTCCAGGAGATTTTGCTGTCCCTCTGGATGTGGTGTTTCCTCTTCCTCCTCCTCTTCCTCTGTCCTTGATCTGCCAGTGAGAGGTTGGCCATCTTCTTGATTGGTGGGGTGGTGTTGGACATTTCTGGCAGGAATTAGATAGGCTTAATGTGTACCTGTGGAAAAACACAAATGAAACTCTTCCCAGTTATAAGGAGAGGGTCTGGTCCCTTCCAAATTCCATAAAAAGGATCACTCTGTCATATTAGGATAGGGGGTGTTAACTTTAGTGTGTGCCAATAGAGAGAAATAGGAGAGTGTTCAGAGATTTTACAGGTGTTAAAACTGTTTAGTGTAGTCACAGCCATCATTAATTGTTCATTAGGGGGTAGGTGGTTATCTTTTGTATTAGAACTTGGGCTTTTGGATTTGATGTGTTCTTTCTATTAGTCCTGCGCATTGAGGGTTGTGGGGAATCCCTATATGGTGGGCAATTTTCCAAAGTGTGCAGAAGGTTTTGAATTGAGAGCTAGTGAATGCAAGGCCATTATTAGCTATTATCTGTCGAGGAATGCCTATGATGGCAAATGTAGAGAGCATATGGTAACTCAACCCTTTTGAGGTTTCACTCATTTGGGCTGTAGTCCATATAAAATGCAAGTATATATCTATGGTAACGAAAACATAGTTCTGTCTTCCAAATTGGGGAATGTGGGTGACATCAATTTGCCATAAGGCATTGGATTTGAGGCCTTGGGATTGCTGCCCTTCATTTGTAAATAATGAGGGATGCACAAGTGGAGCATGTTTTTATTATCCTTTGGAGTTGAGCAAGGTAGATGTGTGAGAAGCAGGCATGAAGCCCCTTTGTATTTGTGTGTGCGCACAATGGAATTTATCTGCTTGCTCAGTGGAGGTTATGACTCTTCCTGCTGAGGCAGTTCGGTCAGTGAGTGCATTTCTCTCAGATATATAGAATTTGGCAGGGCTCTGTGAGATATGGCATGCTGGATGTATATGAAGGAGGCTTTCTCCTGTAGGAGGGTGGAAACCTGTATGAGTAGGGGGAAAGTGGGTTGGCATTTAGTTTGACAAAGGATCTTGACAGCCAGGGTAGCAAATTGACAGCAAATACTGTCTGAAAAGACATTAAGAGGACTCTTTACTTCTTTGAGAGCGAGATAGTATATATTTCTTTATATTTGGTGGTGGTTCATGAGACAGCTCTCTGAATCAGAGAATAAGGAGTTCACCCTCAGGGGAGTAGTATATTACTGCTTCAGTTACACACTTTGCCCAATTGGTAAATATTGAGAGGGATCCCACTATGGGATTTTTTTTAAATAGTTTGGAGGGCGGTCATCAAAACAAAGGGAGGGCAAAGTCCCAATTTTTGTGAGGATAATGATTGTCAATTTGTCCTGGGAATCATATTGAGCTTAGAGCAGAGCAGGAGTGATTTTTTCCTGTTTGCATATTTATTTCTTTTTTTCTTTTTTTTCTTTTCTAAATGCTTTGTTTACATTACAAAATGTTTTCCCCATTTCCAGTTCCCCCCTCCCCATTTGTCCCATAACCCTTCTCTACACCCATACTCCAATCACCTCCTTCCTTTTTCTCTGTCCTGGTACACCCCTACAATGCTGGATCAGGCCTTTCCAGGATCAGGGCCCTCTTTTTACTTCTTCATGGGAGTCATTTGATATGCTACTTGTGTCTTGGGTATTCAGAGATTCTGGGCTAGTTAATATCTACTTATCAGTGATTGCATTCCATGTATATTCTTTTGTGATTGGGTTACCTCACTTAGGATGATATTTTCCAGTTCCAACCATTTGCCTACAAATTTCATGAATTCATTGTTTTTAATTGCTGAGTAGTTTCCATTGGGTAAATATACCACATTTTCTGTATCCATTCCTCGACTGAGGGACATCTGGGTTCTTTCCAGCTTCTGGCTATTATAAATAAGGTTGCTATGAACATAGTGGAGCATGTGTCTTTATTACATGCCAGGGAATCCTCTGGGTATATGCCCAGGAGTGGTATAGCAGGGTCTTCCAGAAGGGTCACATTCAGTTTTCTGAGGAACCTCCAGACTGATTTCCAGAGTGGTTATACCTTCTTGCAATCCCACCAGCAGTGGAGGAGTGTTTCTCTTTCTTCACATCCTCACCAACACCTGTTATCTCCTGAGTTTTTAAACTTAGCCATTCTGACTGGTGTGAGGTGAAATCTTAGGGTTGTTTTGATTTGCATTTCTGTAATGACTAACGATGATGAGCATTTCTTAAGGTGCTTCTCAGCCATCCGATTTTCTTCAGGTGAAAATTCTTTATTTAGATCTGCACCCCATTTTTAATAGGGTTGTTTGGTTTTCTGGGGTCTAACTTCTTGAGTTCTTTGTATATATTGGATATTAGCCCTCTATCTGATGTAGGGTTGGTGAAGATCTTTTCCCAGTTTGTTGGTTGCCATTTTGTCCTTTTGACAGTTTCCTTTGCCTTACAGACACTTTGTAATTTTACGAGGTCTCATTTGTTATTTCTTGATCTTAGAGCATAAGCTATTGGTGTTCTATTCAGGAACTTTTCTCCTGTGCCCATGTCCTCCAGGGTTTTCTCCAGTTTCTTTTCTATTAGTTTCAGTGTGTCTGGTTTTACGTGGAGATCCTTGATCCACTTGGAGTTGAGCTTAGTACAAGGAGATAAGAATGAATCAATTCACATTTTCCTGCATGCTGACCTCCACTTGAACCAGGACCATTTGTTGAAAAGGCTATCTTTTTTCCACTGGATGTTTTCTGCTCCTTTGTCGAAGATCAAGTGACCATAGGTGTGTGGATTCATTTCTGGGTCTTCAATTCTTTTTTTTTATTCGATATATTTTTTATTTACATTTCAAATAATTTCCCCTTTTCTGGCCCCCCACTCCCCAAAAGTCACATAAGCTCCCTTCCCTCCCCCTGTTCTCACATCCACCCCTTCCCACTTCCCTGTTCTGGTTTTGCCTTACACTGCTACACTGAGTCTTTCCAGATCCAGGGGCCACTTCTCCATTCTTCTTGTACCTCATTTGATGTGTGGATTATGTTTTGGGTATTCCAGTTTTCCAGACTAATATCCACTTATTAGTGAGTGCATACCGTGATTATCTTTTGATTTTTTTTATTTTTTATTCGATATATTTTTATTTACATTTCAAATGATTTCCCCTTTTCTAGCCCCCCACTCCCCGAAAGTCCCATAAGCCCCCTTCTCTCACTCTGTCCTCCCACCCACCACTTCCCACTGCCCCGTTCTGGTTTTGACCTATACTTCTTCACTGAGTCTTTCCAGAACAAGGGGCCACTCCTCCTTTCTTCTTGTACCTCATTTGATGTATGGATTATGTTTGGGGTATTCCAGTTTTCTAGGTTAATATCCACTTATTACTGAGTGCATACCATGAGTCACCTTTTGAGTCTGGGTTACCTCACTTAGTATGATGTTTTCTAGCTCCATCCATTTGCCTAAGAATTTCATGAATTCATTGTTTCTAATGGCTGAATAGTACTCCTGGATTACATCACTTTGTATGATGTTCTCCAGATACATCCATTTGCCTAAGAATTTCATGAATTCATTATTTCTAATGGCTCAATAGTAATCCATTGTGTATATATACCACATTTTTTTGCATCCACTCTTCTGTTGAGGGATACCTGGGTTCTTTCCAGTTCTGGCTGTTATAAATAGGGCTGCTATGAACATAGTGGAGCATATATCCTTATTACATGCTGGGGAATCCCCTGGGTATATGCCCAGGAGTGGTATAGCAGGATCTTCTGGAAGTGAGGTGCCCAGTTTTCGGAGGAACCGCCAGACTGATTTCCAGAGTGATTGTACCAATTTGCAACCCCACCAGCAGTGGAGGAGTGTTCCTCTTTCTCCACATCTTCTCCAACACCTGCTGTCTCCTGAATTTTTAATCTTGGCCATTCTGACTGGTGTAAGGTGAAATCTCAGGGTTGTTTTGATTTGCATTTCCCTGATGACTAATGAAGTTGAGCATTTTTTAAGATGCTTCTTCTCCATCCAAAGTTCTTCAGGTGAGAATTCTTTGTTTAACTCTGTACCCCATTTTTTAATAGGGTTATTTGGTTTTCTGGGGTCTAACTTCTTGAGTTCTTTGTATACATTGGATATTAGCCCTCTATCTGATGTAGGGTTGGTGAAGATCTTTTCCCAATTTGTTGGTTGCCGATTTGTCCTTTTGATGGTGTCCTTTGCTTTCCAGAAACTTTGTAATTTTATGAGGTCCCATTTGTCAATTGTTGATCTTAGAGCATACGCTATTGGTGTTCTGTTCAGGAATTTTCCCCCTGTACCAATGTCCTCAAGGGTCTTCCCCAGTTTCTTTTCTTTTAGCTTCAGAGTATCTGGCTTTATGTGGAGGTCCTTGATCCATTTGAAGTTGAGCTTAGTACAAGGAGACAAGGATAGATCAATTCGCATTCTTCTGCATGCTGACCTCCAGTTGAACCAGCACCATTTGTTGAAAAGGCTATCTTTTTTCCATTGGATGCTTTCAGCCCCTTTTTCGAGGATCAAGTGGCCATAGGTGTGTGGGTTCATTTCTGGATCTTCAATCCTGTTCCATTGATCCACTTGCCTGTCACTGTACCAATACCATGCAGTTTTTAACACTATTGCTCAGTAGGATTGCTTGAGGTCAGGGGAGGCGGCAGCAGCAGTGGCAGCAACAGCAGCAGCTGGTCCAGCAGAAGGGCCATCAAGCAGTGGAACCAAGGTGACAGAGTCCAGGCAGGCCACTAACCTTCACCAGCTGGGCTGCAAGCGGTGGCAGATTTACAGCGCCTTTCACTGGGATTATTTCGATCTTCTTATATTTGTTGAGGTCTGTTGTAACCCATTATATGATCGATTTTGGAGAAGGTCCCATGAGGTGCTGAGAAAAAGGTATATTCTTTTGCTTTAGGATGAAATGTTATATGTGTGTGTGTGTGTGTGTGTGTGTGTGTGTGTGATTAGTTTCTGTTTTCTTGATCGGTCCATTAAGGAGAGTGGAGTGTTGAAGTCACCCACAATTATTGTGTTAAGTGCAATGTGTGCTGTGAGCTTTAGTAAAGTTTCTTTTACGAAAGAGGTGGACTTGCATTTGGAGCATAGATGTTCAGGATTGAGAGTTCTTCTTGGTATATTTTTTCTTTAACCAGCAAGAAGTGTCCCTCAGTGTCTCTTTTGATAATTTAGGTTGAAAGTCAATTTTATCTGAAATTAGAATGGCCACTCCGGCTTGTTTCCTGAGACCGTTTGCTTGTAAAATCGTCTTCTAGCCTTTTACTCTAAGATAGTGTGTGTCTTTGACACTGAGGTGCTGTATGCAGCAGAATGTAGGGTCCTGTTTATGGATCCAGTCGGTCAGTCTATGTCTTTTTATTGGGGAATTGAGTCTATTGATGTTAAGAGTTATTAAGGAATAGTGATTATTACTTCCTGTCATTTTTGATGTTATTTTTATATTTGAGTGTTTATCTTCTTTTGAGTTTGATGAAGGAAGGTTACTATCTTGCTTTTTCCAGGGTGAAGTTTCCCTCCTTGTATTGGTGTTTTCCTCCTACTGTCCTTTGTAGGGCTGGGTTTGTGGAAAGATATTTGTTAAACTTGGTTTTGTCATGGAATATCTTGGTTTATCCATCTGTGGTGATTGAGAGTTTTGCTGGATATAGTAGTTTTGGCTGGCATCGGTGTTCTCTTAGAGACTGCATGAGGTCTGCCCAGGATCTTCTAGCTTTCATAGTTTCTGGTGAGAAGTCTGGTGTGATTCTGATAGGTCTTCCTTTATATGTTACTTGGCCTTTTTCTCTCACTGCCTTTAATATTCTTTCTTTGTTTAGTATATTTTGGGTTTTGATTATTATGTGACAGGAGGTATTTCTGTTCTGGTCCAGTCTGTTTGGAGTTCTGTAGACTTCTTGTATATTCATGGGCATCTCTCTCTTTAGGTTAGGGAAGTTTTCTTCCATAATTTTATTGAAGATATTTTCTGGCCCTTAAGTTGTAAATCTTCACTTTCATCTATGCCTATGATCCTTAGGTTTGGCCTTCTCATTGTGTCCTGGATTTCCTGGATGTTTTGGGTTACAAGCTTTTTGCATTTTGCATTTTCTTTGTTGAGTCCATGGTTTCTATGGTATCTTTGGCATCTGAGATTCCTTCTTCTTATCTCTTGTATTCTATTGTTGATATTTGCATCTATGGCCCTGATTTCTTCCCAAGGTTTTCTATCTCCATAGTTGTCTCCCTTTGTGATTTTTTAGTTGTTTCTACTTCTGTTTTTAGATCCTGGATGGTTTTCCTCAGCTCCTTCACTTGCTTTTTTGTGTTTTTCTGTAATTCTTTAAGAGAATTTTGTGTTTCCTCTTTCATGATCTCAGCCTGTTGACTAAACTTCTCCTGTATTTCTTTAAATGATTTTTGTATTTCCTCCTTATTGGCTTCTATCTTTTGACCCATATTCTCCTGAATTTCTTTTAATGATTTTTGTGTTTCCCTTGTAAGGGCTTCTAACTTTTGATCCATTTCCTCCTGAATTTCTCTACAATATTTATTTATGTCCTTCATGTGTTCCTGTAACAGCATCATGACCAGTGCTTTTACATCCAAATCTTGTTTTTCTGGTGTTTTGGGTATCCTGGACTTGCTGTTAATGGAGAATTGAGTTCAGGTACTGCCATATTGCCTTGATTTCTGTTAGTAATGCTCCTACATGTGCCTTTTGCCATCTAGTTCTCACTGGTGTTAGTTGGTCTAGTCACTGGCTGGCGCTTCAACCTCCTTTGAGCCTATAAGGCTAATTCTACAACACTGTATGGCTAGGTTTCCCCTGTCACAGATTGCTGATATGCTGCCCTCCTCTTGGGTGCCATTGGATCCCTGGTGTGTCCTGCCTCGAGCAATGTTATGCTTGGGTTGTCTCTGTGGATTGAACCTGGTTCTGCCCATCTGCTCTGACAGAGAGCGAGGATGGCAGCGGGGATCCCTCAGGGCACTGGCCCCACACCTGGCTGGCACACAGAGAAACCACTGCTCTCCCAGTTCCTGGGCGCAGGTGGCAGCCAGCAGCTCAGTTGCCTGCGTCCCCTGAGGTCTTACACTCGGGATAACTCAGTACCTGGGGTGGCCTGTCTCCACTCCTGGGGACAAAGATGGCGACTCTGCCTTCTCCACAGGGCAGAGTACCCACATCAGGCTGGCCCTCAGAGGAACTGCTGCTCTCCCAGTTCCTAGGTGCAGGCAGCAGCCTGCAGCTCGGTTGTCTGCGTCCCACAGCAGCCTGCAGCTCGGTTGTCTGCGTCCCACGAGGTCTTACACTCGGGAGAGCTGAGTACCTGGGGTGGTTTGTCTCCTCTGACTGGGGACAAAGATAGCAACTCTGCCTTTGCTGCAGGGCAGATTACCCACTTCTGGTGGCCCACGGAGGTACCACTGTTCTCCCAGATCCTAGGTGCAGGCGGCAACCCGCAGCTCAGTTGTCTCTTTTATTTTTTATGAGATATTTTTTATTTACGTATTAAATGTTATCCCCTTTCCTAGTTTTTCTTCTGAGGACCCGTAATTCCATCATGCCTCCCCCTGCTCACCAACCCAACCATTCCCTCTTCCCTGTCCTGGCATTCCCCTACACTAGGGCATCAAGCCTTCAGAGGACCAAGTTCCTCTCCTCCCATTGATGTTTGACAAGGCCATCCTTTGCTACATATGCAGCAGAAGTCATGGGTCCTTCCATGTGTACTCTTTGATTGGTGGTTTAGTCCCTGGGAACTCTGTGGTTACTGGTTGATTCATATTGCTGTTTCTCCTATGGGGCTGCAAACCACTTCAACTCCTTCAGTTCTTTCTCTAGCTCCTACACTGGGGACCCTTTGCTCAGTCCAATGTTTGGCTTTCAGCATCCTCTGCTCTATTTGTCGGGCATTGGCAAGGCCTCTCAGGAGACAGTTATATCAGGTTCCTGTCTGCAAGCACTTGTTTGCATCTACAATAGTGTCTGGGTTTGATAACTATATATGGGATGGGTCCCCAGGTGGGGCAGTCTCTAGATGGCCTTTCCTTTAGTCTCTGCCCCACACTTTGTCTCTGTATGTCTTCCTATGTGTATTTTGTTCCACTTTCTAAGAAGGACCGAGGTAGCCACACTTTGGTCTTCCTTCTTCTTGAGCTTCATGTGGTTTGTGAATTATATCTTTGCTATTTCAAGGTTCTGGGCTAATATCCACTTATCAATGAGTGCATACCATGTGTGTTCTTTCATAATTGTGTTACCTCACTCAGGATGATATTTTCTAATTCCATCCATTTGCCTAAAACTCTCATGAATTCATTGTTTTTAATAGATAAATAGTATTCCATTAAATAAATGTACTACCATTACTGTATCCATTCTTCTGTTAAGGGACATCGGGGTTCTTTCCAGCTTCTGGCTATTATATATAAAGCTGTTATGGGCATAGTAGAGCATGTGTCCTTATTATATGTTGGAGAATCTTCTGGGTATATGCCCAGAAGTGGTATAACTTGGTCCTCAGGTAGTACTATGTCCAATTTTTTCGAGGTATCATCAAACTGATTTCCAGTCCCAGATTGCAATCCCACCAGCAATGGAGGATATGCCACATCCTCACCAGCATCTGCTATCACCTGAGGTTTTGATCCTAGCCTTTCTGACTGATGTGGGGTGAAATCTCAGGATTGTTGTTATTTGAATTGCCCTGATGACTATGGATGTTGAACATTTCTTAGGTGTTTCTCAGCCATTCGGTATAACTCAATAGAGAATTCTTTCTTTAGCTCTGTACCTCATTTTTTTTATTCGATATAATTTATTTACATTTCAAATGATTTCCCTTTTCTAGCCCCCCCCCACTCCCCGAAAGTCCTGTAAGCCCCCTTCTCTTCCCCTGTCCTCCCACCCACCCCTTCCCACTTCCCCGTTCTGGTTTTGCTGAATACTGTTTCACTGAGTCTTTCCAGAACCAGGGGCCACTCCTCCTTTCTTCTTGTACCTCATTTGATGTGTGGATTATGTTTTGGGTATTCCAGTTTTCTAGGTTAATATCCACTTATTAGTGAGTGCATACCATGATTCACCTTTTGAGTCTGGGTTACCTCACTTAGTATGATATTCTCTAGCTCCATCCATTTTCCTAAGAATTTCATGAATTCATTGTTTCTAATGGCTGAATAGTACTCCATTGTGTAGATATACCACATTTTTTGCATCCACTCTTCTGTTGAGGGATACCTGGGTTCTTTCTAGCATCTGGCAATTATAAATAGGGCTGCTATGAACATAGTAGAACATGTATCCTTATTACATGGTGGGGAGTCTTCTGGGTATATGCCCAGGAGTGGTATAGCAGGATCTTCTGGAAGTGAGGTGCCCAGTTTTCGGAGGAACCGCCAGACTGCTTTCCAGAGTGGTTGTACCAATTTGCAACCCCACCAGCAGTGGAGGAGTGTTCCTCTTTCTCCACACCCTCTCCAACACCTCTGTACCTCATTTTTAATAGAGTTTTTTGGTTCTCTGGAGTCTAACTTCTTGAATTCTTTGTATATATTGGATATTAGCACTCTATAAGATATAGGGTTAGTAAATATCTTTTCCTAATCTGTTGGTTGCCATTTTGTCCTATTGATAGTGTCCTTTACCTTACAAAATGTTTGCAATTTTATGAGGTCCCATTTGTCAAATCTTGATCTTAGAGATCAAGTTATTGGTGTTCTGCTCAGGAAATTTTCCCCGTGCCCATTTGTTTGAGGCTTTCCCCCCATTTTCTCTTCTATTAGTTTCAGTTTATCTGGTTTTATGTGGAGGTCCTTAATCCACCTGGATGTGAACTTTATACAAGGAGATAAACATAGACTGATTTGCATTCTTCTACAAGCTAACTTCCAGTTGAACCAGAACAATTTGTTGAAAATGCTGTCTTTTTTCTACTTGATGGTTGTAGATCCTTTGTCAAAAATCAAGTGACCATTGGTGTATGGGTTCATTTCTGGGTCTTCAATTCTATTCTATTGGTCTACCTGCCTGTCTCTTTACCAATACCATGAAGAGATTTTATCACGGTTGTTCTGTAGTACAGCTTGAGGTCAGGGATAGTGATTCTGCCAGAACTTCTTTTATTGTTGAGAATACTTTTCACTATCCTGGGTTTTTTGTTATTCCTGATAAATTTGAAAAATCCTCTTTCTAACTGTGAATAATTTATTTTGATTGGTATTGCATTGAATCTGTAGATTGCTTTCAGCAAGACAGCCATTTTTACTATACTGATCCTGCCAATCCATGAGCATGGTAGATCTTTCCATCTTCTGAGATCTTTTTTGCTTTCTTTCTTCAGAGACTTCTTCAGTTCTTGTCATACAGATCATTCGCTTTCTTAGTTAGAGTCACAAAAAGTTATTTTATATTATTTGTGACTATTGTGAAGGGTGTTGTGTCCATAATTTCTTTCTAAGCCTCTTTAGTCCTTGAGTAGAGGAAGGTCATTGATTTGTTTGAGTTAATTTTATATCCAGACACTTTGCTGAAGTTGTTTATTAGCTTTAGGGGATCTCTGGTGAAATTTATAGAGTCACTTAAGTATACTATCACATCATCTGCAAATAGTAATATGTTGACTTCTTCCTTTCCAATTTGTATCCCTTTGACCTCCTTTTGTTGTCTAATTGCTCTGGCCAGTACTTCAAGTATTATATTGGATAGGTAGGGAAAGAGTGGGCAGCCTTGTCTAGTCCCTGGTTTTAATGGAATTGCTTCAAGTTTCTCTCCATTTAGTTTGATGTTGGCTACTGTTTTACAGTATATTGCTTTTACTATGTTTATGTATGGTCATTGAATTCCTGATCTTTCCAAGACTTTTATCATCAAGGGGTGTTGCATTTTCTCAAATGCTTTTTCAGCATCTAATGACATGACCATGTGGTTTTCTTTGAATATGCTCATGTAGTGGATTACATTGATTGATTTATGTATATTGAACCATTCCTGCTTGGGATGAAGCCTGCTTGATCATGATGGCTGATTGTTTTGATGTGTCTTTGGATTTGGTTTGTGAGAATTTTATTGACTAGTTTTGCATCAATATTCGTAAGGGAAATTCATGTGTTAAGAAATATAGCTCAATGGTTAACTTTTGATTTCCTGTTGAAGTCCTTGATTCAAGATATAAGATGAAGAGTGATAGAGAAAGGCTCTAGACATCTAGGTCTAGTATTAATTGGCATATGCACATACATGTATAAATATTTGTCAGAGATTCCATTTTATCAGTAAAATCCAAGCCTACAAACACAGAACAAAATTTAAGAAATATTTAATATGCCCTATAGCTACTAATCTTGCCTTTGCAAAATAGTTAATGAAAATATATTGCATCATTTAAAAAGTGATGTAAGACTCACTGAGAAGACATAGCTCAGAGACCAAGCCAACCTGGCTCCTTTCTCTCTTGCTTTTTCAGAAGCCAGGCACACCAATACTATTCAGTAGTCATTACAACTAAATTATCATTGTCTTAGACTTGACCTTTTTCCCTTTTTCTCCCTTCCTATTCTAGTTTCATGAAATTTATTAAAGATGTGTCCTTCTCTGCTGCTTTTTTTGTTTCCTTAATTTCTACAGTTGGAGAAGGAAATTTAGTCAGTTCTCTGCAACAGCATCTTGAGTTCTTTCTTCCTGAGCCCACTGCTTAGTTGACCTCATTCTTGGCCAGTTTAGCAGTAAGGAGGATGTCCTAGGAGATTGCAAGCCACACATGCCCTGGATCATTGCCTAGGCTAGATTTCTTAGAGAAGGAAATCTTCTAGTTTCAAAACCTAAACCCCCTATATGATGTATTTTTCAATCGCTATTCTGCAATTCCACCTTATTTGATCATTAGCCTCATAGTTAATTGCTTCTTCATTGTTTAGTCATACAAACAAAAATTTAGATGTGATACTCAGACAATGCTACAGCACTGGCTCACATTGCTTGAACTGCTCACATTCTGGACACCAGAAGTCAAAAAACAAAAAACAAACAGTGAAAAGGTGCCATAGGAGTTGGTATGACCAGAAAATTAAAGATAGGATACTAGCCAATTGTTGATAACAGGCTTGTGAAGAGCATGACTCAAAGGAGTGACACGCAGGGCAGATCCAAGTACAAGAAACCACAGATCATTCTTCACCTGAGAAATCTTTCACAAGAACCAGCTTCCATGCAGTCTCTCTACTAAGCATAATTCTTATTGACAACTGACTCAGAAGACGTATCTGTTTGCCACAGATAGCTTATCACCACACATAAGAAGAATGGAGGGCAGGTAAGATGCTTTTTGAGACATTCTTCCCAAAGCTGTTATGTATTTTTCTTACTCTGTGACTGTATAACTACATCTTGAGGTGGAGAATTCAGGAAGTCTCTTGTGTTTCTCCAGAAGACACCATCAAATGTCCTTCATGACAGTATTTTGGGTTGCAGACTGGACTTATGGATGCCTGTGAATCTAAGTAATATTCTCCTTTGTGCTTTTCCTAATCTTCTCTAATCTCATCTACTCAGACATGCTGCTATTGTGAGAATTTTGCCACTCTCCTTGACATGCCAATATGGGTACTGGCACTGTTCTTAAAAGCTCAGTTCTGCCACTACCCAAGTCAACTGTGTTTTCTGCAGTGGAAAGAGCACATTGTTTTTGAGGATTTCTGTCTCAGTAAGAAACATATGTGTGGAGGCATGTTGCTCTAGTGTAGGTGAAAAATAGAGGGGTGAGGCAGGAATGGGTGGGGGGTCACCCTCTTAGATATGAAAGGGAGTGGGTTTGTGGAGGAGGTACTGGAAAGGGGGACAAGGCTTGAAATGTAAATAAATAAAATAACCAATTAATAAAAAAGAAACATTTTTTTAAAAAATGAATGATTACAAGCAGTCCAAATAATATAATTTATGAATAATGTACATATTTATGAAAAGTTACATGGCATGTGTACCTTACATCCAATCTGTAAAAATTGACATGTAGTGTAGAGCTTTATCATGTTGTAAAACCCAGAGCTGGCTTTTACTGTGATTGCACAGAACCTGTGTTTTGCTCTAGACATTCAATATTGATTTATTTTGTTCTTTGATCATTTTATTTAGGCCACAATGTACTCTGATTGCTCTCCCCAGCTCTCTCAAGTATACCTCCATATCTGTCAATATCCTCCCATTATTTCCATTTTAGATCATTATTTCTAGCTTTGTTTTCTAATATTTATCATGTATGTCAATTGCATGATTTGAACTATCTATTAGGACATATTTTGGTTACTAGTGAGAACCTGAATGAAGGCAATGCTTTCTCCTATCCTTGAGACTGATGTTAGTCAATTATTTAGATGAGAGAGATAAAATTCATATCTGGCTATTAATGAGAAAATTTCTGTGCATAGCCTTTGTGGGTATTCCCAAGGGCTCTGAGTCTGTGACTAGAATAAGTGTATCTTGGTGGGGAGGTATCATTTTGAAACTCTTCTCCTTACTTTTCCTGGTCTTCCATATTTTTTTCTTTTTTCTTCTGCAAAGTTTCCTGAGACTAAAGGAAGATAATTTAAATTACTTTCTTAGAACTAAACCACAGCAATTGTCCTCAAAAACGTTTGGTTTCATAAATCTCTTTATTTAGAACAATCTTGTTGGAAAAGAAGCTTCTCTGATTAAGGGTGTATGTAATGTTTATACATGAGTGTAAAGAGAAATATTCAGAGAGCAACTCAATGGTATGTCTATTTAGTTCAAAATGTGAATTCAGTTTCACTATAGTACATATGATTTCCCCAGTCTTGCCTTTTGTATCTGATTTCCAACAGTAAGTAAATACTACTTCCTATGGCTTGAAATCTAATCATAATGCAATTAGTTACCTACAAAACTATACTGCCACAATTGCATAAGGGTTTATATCTTTCCTGGCAAGTTTGTCTCATAGAGTGCAGAATTCATAGCTAAGTAAGACCATAGATATGCTTTGTCTCATGGGAGCCTTCATAGTATTTTCTTGGACTAAGAAAATTAGCCAGCAGGGCAAGAAGCATTCATATCAGTACCCGCTTATTCTATATAATTTTTACAATGTGTATGTACAGTGTCTTAAGCAATAGGGTCTGAACATACAGTTATGATGGGGAAACAAAGGAAATGTGCAGCACCTGTGCAGATTTTGGGTCTCTAAGTACTCCCTGATATACACATATATACATACATACATACATACATACATACATACATACATACATACATACACACACACATACATACATATACACACACTTACACACACATAAATATATGCATATATAATACATACATACATATATACATACATGTGTGTGTGTGTGTGTGTGTGTGTGTGTGCATGCATGTATCACAAAATATCTGTCTAACAATCCATGGCTACTCAAAGTCAATTCCCACAGGCACATAAAGTATTTACCTGCAAACTCATCTTTCTTTTTTTTTCTTTTTTTGTCATTAATAATTTTTATTTGTTATTTTATTTGTTTACATTTAAAATGTTATCCCCCTTCCCAATTTCCCCTCTGCAAACCTATCTCCTTCCCACCCCATGCTTCTATGAGGGGGTTTCTCCACCACCCACCCATTCTCACTTCACTAGCCTACCATTCTCTTGTGCTGGGGCATCAAGCTTTCACAGGAGATAGGGCCTCCCTGCCTAATGATTCCTGATAGGGCCATCCTCTGCTACATATGCAGCTGGAGCCATGTATCTCTCTATGTGTATTCTTTGGTTGATTGTTTAGTCATTGAGAGCTCGGTAAGGGGGGGTCTGGTTGTTGGTAATGTTGTTCTTCCTATGGGGTTACAAACCCCTTTAGCTCCTTCATACCCTCCTCTAATTCCTCGATTGGAATCCCAGTGCTCAGTCCAATGGCTGGCAGCAAGCATGTACATCTGTATTGCTCAGGCTCTGACAGAGCCTCTCAGGGGACAACTATACCAGGCTTCTGTCAACAAACATTTCTGTTATCAGCAATAGTGTTTGGGTTTGTTGGCTGCATATGTGATGGATCTCCAGGTGGAGCAGTCTCTGGATGGCCTTTCCTTCATTCTCCGTTCCACATTTTGTTCCTGTATTTCCTTTAGATAAGAACAATTCTGGGTTAAAATTTTTGAGATGGGTGGATGGACCCCTTTCTCAACTGGGGGCCATGCCTAACCTCTGGATATGGTCTCTGCAGGTTCTCTCTCCCTTTTGTTGGATATTTCAGCCAATGTCATCCCCTTTGGATCTTCAGAGACTCTTGTTTCCCTGGCATCTTGGACTTTTTGGTGGCTACTTCCAGTTCCCCATCCCCCATTGCTACATACCTGTATTCAATTTCCTAACCTGCACCCTGTCTCCTCCCCAACCTGATCCTGCCCCTTTTTCCCTCCCCTTTTCTCTTCCTCTCAAGTCCTTACCAAACTCCACCTCCCAAGATTATTTTGTTCCCACTTCTAAGTAGGACTGAAGCATCCACATTTTTGTCTTCTTGTGAGTTGAATCATGGGTATTCAAAGTTGTTACATTCTTCCTTCTTTTTTATTTTTCTCCAAATGTGTTTTTTCATCCTCAAGAATGTTAGAAATTCATTTAATCTCAAAACCAAAACCTAAATTCTGGGCTGAAATACTTTTAGGTCATCAGTAGAGCCATTTAATAAGCATTCTTGTGTTGGGAAATGAAAAAGTCCTTCATTATCCATCCTTCAGCATAAACAATTGTTTCAAACCTACTATGTCTTCCTTAGACAGAACTACCAATAATAATATTTTTTCATTCTTCTACATATTTTCTGGTACTTATTCTAAAATATTTGCAAAAGTATTTCATTTAAATTTGTAACTACCATAGGATTTATCATTAATTTATTAATTTGTGAATAATTATCACACATATAATTTATGATTATATGTACATATACATATATACATATGCATATATATACATATATACTTTTTAATAATAATAAATCAATAAAAATTCTCAATTACTCAATGTGACCAAATAGAGAAATGTACACTTATGATGTAGCAACAGACAACAGAAAAATCCTTAATGTCATCAAAGACTTTCCTGCTTTCAAATTTCAAATCTGAATTGAAGGCTGAGTTGCTCTAGCCTATACAACTAGTTCTTTTCATTCTGGTCTTAGCAGGACTGAGCATTCCCTTCATGACTGTCACTCAAGGTTTCCATATTTCTCCACTTGATAGTATACTCCTGCCAGTACTGAGAGCAGCTGAGGGTAAATCTTCTGGTTACTGAGTTCAAGCAACAGAGAATAAACAGCCTTAGGACAGAAAGGAAGTTGGGTTCAGAGATCTCTTTCTGACACAACATGAGAAACTGAGTGTCCATACTGGAGACACAACTATACTAGTATCCATACAAGACATAGATTGTAATAAACATGCAAGTAAATGCAATCTGAATATAAATTAAGGCTCCAGAAATACTGGTTTAGATAAATTACTTAATCACGCTAATCCTGTTTATCCTCCTTATAAACCAGGTCAGTAATTACCACTTAGCAGGGTGTTCCGGAATCAGAAAGAACATAATATGCGCTCATGTCTTTTGTTTATTTTGTTCCAGGAACAGTATTGGAGATTTCCTAAGCAAGGATCTAAGCATCTCAACTTTGGAAACTAACTTCAGAGCATCTAATGAACCCAATGATACTTCAGATTGTCATATCAAGTTCCAAACCATGATTTTGCTTTCCCTCATCATTTCCCTGTTTGGGATGGTACTAAATGCCATAGTTTTGTGGTTGCTGGGCTTCCAGATGTATAAGAATGCCTTCTTTGTCTATATCTTCAACCTTGCTGTGGCTGACATTTTCTTCCTGCTCTCTCAGTTTGTATATTGTGTTCTTGTTATCATTTACACCAATTCCATTTCCAGTGATATCCTATCATTTTTAATTTTTGTGCCAACATTTCCATATCTTTCAAGCCTGAGCATTCTTACAACCATTAGCATTGAACGCTGCCTGTCTGTCATGTGGCCCATCTGGTATCGCTGTCAACGTCCAAGACACACATCAGCTGTCACCTGTGTCTTGCTTTGGGCTCTGTCCCTGATGTTTGCGTTTCTGGATGGGAAGGCATGTTCTGAACTGTTTAATGTTCCTCACTCCATTTTGTGTAACACATTTAATATCATAATTGCTGTATGGACAATTGTCTTATTTGTGGTTCTCTGTGGGTCCAGCCTCATCCTACTTGTCAGGATCTTCTGTGGCTCCCAGCGGATCCCTGTGACCAGGCTGTATGTGACCATTGCACTCACAGTGCTATTCTTCCTGATATTTGGTCTTCCCTTTGGGATATACTGGTTCCTTGACCAATGGATTAAGAGACATTGTGATTTTTATGATGAAATAATTTTTCTATCCTGTATTAACAGCTCTGTCAACCCCATCATTTACTTTCTTGTTGGCTCCATTACACACCGTAGTAGATTCAAGATGAAGACTCTCAAACTATTTCTGGAGAGAGCCATGCAAGACACTCCTGAGGAAGATGAAGGTGTTGAGAGTGGTTCTTAAGGAAATCATGAAGAACTGGAGACAGTCCAGTGCAGCAGATAACAACTGCTTTGGTTAGAGAGAATGGTCTTGAGAGAGAATTTGTTTTTCCTATCTTTGTGGGATATTTTAAGAACATTATTCAGTTTGTTACTTAATTTTCAATCAGTTAAAAAATTACCATCATCTTTGTGATAGTTGAAAATTACAGGAATTGTCATACAAATACTAACTGTGCCATTTCTGTTGCTGTATTACTGAGGGCTTTACCATCTTGATAGTATTATTTCCAAGTATTCTGGGGATGATAAGTGCTGCTAATCATTGTTGATAAAACCATTCTTCACTAGAATGCAAAAGGAAGGTCAGGGAAGAGCTGCATTTCCTGAATTACTGAAATTTATAGTGCTTAAAGAATGGTTAGATGTTGCAAAAGTTATTTCAGAAAAATGATTTTTTGTCAGTGTTTCAAGAGTTAAAGAGATACACTATATAATCTTAGCCCTTATTGACTTCTGCAGATTACAAAGAATATATAGTGATGGTCTTTCTTATATATGTTGCTTAGTAATAAAATATATATTCCCAAGAGAATCTCTATTCACCTAGTGGAGTACTCACCTTCAAGTTCACTTTATCTTTTATTTTCAACATTGGAAGATGGCTTTCAGGGTTTGTAATGAGATACACCAACATCTGTGAGCACCTGAAGGTAGAGAAAGACTGTCTTCTGTGTTTTTTTCTCTTCACAGTGCCATGCTTAGCAACCCATGGTAGAGTGTTGTCTCTTTCCTCTCTTGTCTTCGCCATGATGAGCCCTCTCTTTGAATGTCTAATTCCCTCATGACAAATTTCCAATGAGGTCCTCTAGACTAGGTTCCCTTAAAATCAAACCTGTGTCAAGTTTACAACACTCTCTTCGACCAACATTATTTATTACTTAAAGTGTACAAATTTAATAACATTTTCTATGAAATGTTATTCCAATTTTAAAGCTACACTATGTGATAATTTCAATTGAGGCAAAATTAAGTGAACACAGTATGGATTAATCAAAGCAGAACAGTTTAATACATTTTCTTAAGCGAGTGATTGTAAGAGTCCAAAGTAATCAGGACACAAAAAGATATCTCTCCCCATTTCCATTCCCTTTTGTCATAACTCTGTGCCTCAGAGGTCAGCACTGTCCATATTTCTGTTGTAAACTAAAATTTAGAGTGAAAAATTAAAGGAGGAAATCATGAAGATTGGTATCGATGTGGTGAAAAGGTTGCTATTGTTGAACAAACTAACTAAAATACCATTTCACTTACAAACTAATATTTTTTCTTGTGGCAAAAAAATCATAATTAGAAGCAGTCCTATATGGAATACACTGTTATTTCATAGAAATTTCATGCTGTTCATTTCAGTGGTGGTTTGAGTAAGAATAGCCTACATAGTCTCATTTACTTTAATTTTGGTTCACACTTGGTGGGCCGTTTGAGAGTGATAAAAAGACAAGACTCATTGGAGGAGATGTATAACTGGGATTGTATTTTAAGTTTCAAAATCACATGCTAATTTCATCCATACCTTGCCCTGTTTGTGATTATATTTCTGTGTGTGGGTGTGTGCCTGTGACGGTGAACATGTGTCTCTATCTCTGTCTATATTATGCTTGTGGATCAGACATATTCAATTAGTTATTGCTACAATGTCATCCTTACATATTTTATGCCCTACTGCCATGTTCACTGTTATAATATTCATAGATCCTGACCCTCGGAAGTCATGAGCACTTGACTGAGTTTTTTAGATGTTTCCTTGGTCAGGGTAAGTAGAAAATTAAACCAAGACAAAAATTATTACAAAATATTGGGATATTGCTGTGATAGGTTTAACTATGCTGAATTTTGGAATAATGTGGAAGAATTGAGGATATTGGACTAGGAAAGCAGATGAATATTATAAGTGGGTCTTAAGTTGATGCTTGGAAGATAATTGTGCTGCATACAGTATGGACTATAAACATAAACTCAAGAGATATCTAAGAGAACAAGATATCCTTGGACTAAAGTACATTATTATAATATTTTGCAAATAATGTGACTACTTTTTGCCCCGTCCTAAAATGTTAGTGAAGCTAAATTTGAGCAAGTAAGGCTTGAAGAAGTCAGCAGGATGGTAGAACTGTCAGAGAGAGCTACATAAAGAAAGTGAAATCAGTTCAAGAGAGAGAAGTGTGCTGCAAGCCTAGAGCTGAAAGTACAGAAATCTTATCAGCCTATTGACATGCAAACATGGGGTTGCAGAATTTGGAGATTGCCCTGCTAGATTTTGATTTTCTCTCACCTAGTGTATCCTTACTTGCCCCTATTCCACCCTTTTGGAATGGTAATGTGTGATCTGTGCCCCTGTATTTTGGTAACATTTTCTTTACTTTTGTTTTGGCAATGGGTTACATTTAAAAGAGTGCCTTAGCCTCAGAAAAGACTTTGGACTTTTAAACAGTTTTGACACTGTGTTAGACTACAGGAAGATTTGTAGTTAGACTAAGCACAGCTTACAATTATGACATAGCTACAAGTATGGGGACATGTGTCAGTGAGTCAATAGTGCTGGTTTGAATGGGAATGTTCCAAAGAGGCTCTTGTATTTGAATGGGTAGTTCAAAGTTGGGTCAATGTTGTCAGAAAGATCGTGATGTGAGGCCTGGTTAGAGGAAGTCTATGACTGGGGTGAGATTTTCAGATTTAAAAATCTATTCCATTCCAGTTAGAACTCTCATTGTCTATCTTTCTGTTTTTGTCTTGTCTCTCTGTCTCTGTAACTCTGTGGTTTTTATCACTGTCTCTGTCTCTCTGTGTGCCTATTTGTCTGTCTCTGTCCCTTTATCTGTCTCTGTCTCTTTCTCTGTCTCTCTCTGTGTATCTGTCTCTCTCTGTCTCTGTCTCTGTCTCTCTCTCTCTCTCTCTCTCTCTCTCTCTCTCTCTCTCTCTCTCTCTCTCTCTCTCACTATATCTCTGCTTCATGCTTGTAAATAGATGTCAGGTTTCAGCTACTTCTCCACTGTCATGCTTGTCTGCTCCCATGTTCTCACCCATGATAGTCATGTACACTAACACTAGGATTATCAGTTCCCAAATTAAATGTTTTCTTTGATAAATTGCCCTGTTCATGCAGTCTCATCACAGCCATAAAAAATGATCTAACATGAGGAATTTACTTCATCTTACATTTATGGTTCACAATATTATTGTGTTCTCCATCCTCTTCTCACCAAGACATGTTCTCATGACATGTTAACCATTATCATGTTTTTCTGTATATATTGACTGTAAATTACACTCCATTTCTGAATGAGATTATGTGAAAGTTTTCTCCTTACATTCTTCTATATTGTGGCATAATGTACATTAAATCACCCATACTATAGCAAATCACCAGGAGTCCTTGCTCTTAACAGTTGAGTAGCTAAGTTTTGTATGTGACTGCCACAGTTTCATGACCGATTCCTCCAATGTTCATTGTCTGGGTTATTTTCCTGTCATAAATATTGGGAAAAATTATTCTATAAACATGCAAAACATACTAATTTTATAAAATGACATATCTTTGTTCATCACTTATATTTAAGCTTAAATGGCTTCATTTTCCGAATAGGCATTTGGTGCTATTTTAAAATCATTACAATTATTTGATTATTTTATGTGGTTATTTAAGTTTGAGATTATTATATAATAACATAATTTACTTTCATTTTCTTCATTTCAAACCCTCCCATGCCTCCCTGCTTTTTTGTTTCACATTAATTGCCTCTTTTTATCACCAATTGATGCCCTACACACACACACACACACACATTCAAATATAACATGCTCAGTCCATATTACTGTTTTTTTCAGTTGACACTGTTGTATTAATAGTTGGTATCCTAGCAAATGACTATTTCTGCCAATCTGAGTATTCTTTGGTTGCCTGTTGTTTCTTATGTGGAGCTGAGGTCTTCTATCAAGTTTGTCTATTGCTGCTGTAGTTGTTCTACTCAAATTTATGTAATCATATTTGTGAGAGTTTATGGGTGTAACTTCTGATTTTACTTAGATACACAATCTCATAGCAAAACGCTTGATCTTCTTGGTCTTAAAATCTTTCTGGCAACTCCATCTACCCCACCTTCTCTGCAATTATATCAAAGCATTAGGTGCATTCCAGATGTACTCATATGCATTTTGATTGGTTGTGGTCTTCCATATTAGTCTTCCTCTGCTGCAAAGAAAAGTTTATTTGATGAGGGTAGGCATAGAAGAGCATTCTCATCAGTGGGTATAAGCACAAAAATCTAGAATGTAGTTAAGAATTATCCTGGATTAGTAATGTTGTGGTAGAGGCTCGTTTCCAAGATCTATGACTTCAATAGTCTTGAATAGATGGCTAAGTTTTCAGTCATGTTAGGCATGATTTCCTTTTTGTTGAGCTCATCTTAATTCCAATTAAAGAGGTACTGAGTAAGACCAAGATGTGCATGCCACTACTTACCATTATGATTATCATGACATGTCAGACATTGTTGTGAATTATAACTGGGTAGAACTGTCAGTTGTTTTCACTCTTCTCTGTGGTTTCTTTTCATATCATAAACCTGGCTCTCAGGGAGGAGAAATTAAAGTTAGTTCCAGCCTAGGTACCTCTGGGTATTATGCCTAAATTGAATTGAGTTCTCAGCAATATAGTTTTACCTTCTGTCTCTGGGAGGGAAATCAGTTCAAATATTTCATATGTTTTAGGAGTAGCTTAGACAACCGTGCTGCTTATTATATTTAAAGGTACTACAAGTCTTTATATTTAGTTTCTGTATTAGACAATGGATACTTAAGTATGTATTTATATAGTTAATTATTGAACAAATACATAGCTCTTATGTGTTTGGGAGCATTCATTCATTTATGTTTGTACTTCTGGGTATTGAGTACAAGTTCTTATGCATAGTGAGCTACATTCACATGTATATAAAATGTTTTGATCTTTTGCATTACAATGTCTTTTGTCATCCTTTGGCTCAAATAAATACTTTCATTGGTATTTGTTTCTGTCTTAGCATGATATTCTTCAAAATATTCATCTATGAGCTGGATCAAGTGCAAAAGATTCTCTTGCAGTCTGATTACCAGAACTTGACCTCCTGTTTGTATTAGATAACAGTTGAGAATTAACTACAGAGAGTTTTCTTCTGAACTCCACACATTATCCATAGTATTAATGTGATTGTCATAACAAATATACTCAAACACATACATAACAAAAAATAAATAAAAACTTTAAACATTCATTTATGTACAATCCTAGGATTTATAATGTATGTTTGGAGTTTTAAAAGGTGAGAACTAGAGCAGTATCTTGGCTCAGTATGAATCTTAGTAACTATTTCCCCTTAGTCACATGAAAACAAACAGCTATTTAAACAACTAAGGAAATGTGTGAAAAGGCAATATCTCATTGTAGTATGATTAAAATGCACTGCCTATTAGTGGAGATGGAAAGGAACAAGTGGCTTGTAATACCACTCACCATTTTAGAACAGCATACTATTGGCAGTAATACTACAAGCTTGGATAACCAGCCAAAACTTAAGTATGTATTTTGATTTTGAGCCCATTACCTGGCCTTCCTTCTGAAGCTCAGTGTTAGACAGAGACTCTCTTGACTTTCTCCAAATCAACATTCACAGGTGAGCCACTAAAATAGCATTAGCAAAAAGGAAAAAAAATTTTCATCTAATACCCAGCCTCCAGTGGAGAGTTGCAGTGTGAGTGAGAGGCAGGACCTAATCTACTGTTGAAAATACAAGAACAGGAGAGGGCTTTGTTTAGAGTTCAATGCAATGCATTTCACAAAATTATCTAATACTAGTAGTAAAGCAATCTTGGAATACAGGCAGGATTGGAAGCACAGATGCCTAATAAAGCATCTGAGATAGAGGCTCTCACAGGACAGGATGGAGCATCTGCCTAACACATAGCACATTTTATTTTATACACAATCATAATTGCAAAAAATGTGTATGTTACTATTCTTATGAGACTCAAGTACACGCATGTTCTACTATGTTCATAGAAGTCTTACTCATCATAGCCAGAAATAGGAAATAATCCAGATCTCCCTCAACTGAAGGATGAATAAAGAAAATATGGTTCATTTACATAACAAGATACTATTCAGCTATTAAGAACAAGGACATCATGAATTTTGCCATCAAATGAATAGCAAGTAGAAGATATGCTGAGTGAGGTAATCTAGACCCAAAAGAACATGGGTAGTATGTACTCACTTATAAGTGGATATTAGCCATAAAGTACAGGATACATATTTTACAGTCCACAGACCCAAAGAAGCTAAACAAGAAGGAAGGTCCAAATGAGGACCCTTGGATCTCATTTAGAAGGTGAAATAAAATAGTCATGGGAGAGATATGGAGGGAGAGAACTGGATAGGAGAGGGGATGGACTGGCGAATAGGGTGGCATAAGGATCAGGTGATGGAAGAGACAAGAAAGAAAGCTAGAGGGCTAAAAGAGTGAACAGAAATCAGTGTGTAGCAGAAGGAATGGAAGGGGGATAGGGGAAATAAAGGGGATAGGGGAGATAGGGGATGGAGGGGTTTGGAATATCTCTAGGACATAAGTGACCTGGAATGGGGAGACTTCTAGAAGTCTCTGGTAGTGACTTTATCTGAGACTCCGAAGCAGTGTGGGATATTAAACCTGAACTGGCCATTTCCTACAGCTAGGCAAGATATCCAGTGGAGGAATAAGGACACCAACCTATCCCCAAAAGTTTTGACTCAAAATTTGTGACCTATCTATAATGATGCTGGGACAAAGATGGAGCAGAGTCGAAGGGAATGGACAACCAATAGCTGGCTCAACTTGAGAAGCATCCTCTTAGCCAGAATCAAACTCTGACACTATAAATGATACTGTTATGCTTGCATACAGGAGCCTAGCTTACTGTTTTCTGAAAGGAAACAGCAAGAAGCTGACTAAAATAGATGTAGAGACCCACAGCCAAACAATGGACAGATCTCAGAGTCCTGTAGAGGAGTTGGGGGAAGGATTGAGGGTCCCAGAGGGGTCAGGATCTCCACAAAAGTCAACTAACAGAGTCAACTAACTTGAAACATTGGGGGCTTCCAGACTGAACCACCAACCAAAGAGTATACAGGCAACTGACCTATCCACCCTCACATAAATAGCACATGTGTAGATCAGTCTACATGCAAGTCCCCAACAATTGGAGTAGGGGTGATCACTAAATCTGTTACCTGCCTGAGGATCCTGTTCTTCTTGTCTGGCTGGAGTGGGACAGGATGTACCTAGTAGTGCAGTCTTGGTGTGACAGGGTAGGGTGATTCCCAGGGGTTGATACCACATCTCATAGCCAAAGGAGTGGGGTCATGGTAGGAGGGACTGGGAGGCAGAGAACCTGGAGAAGATGAGGCAGCAATCAGGATGTAAAGTGAATAGCTAAATATATTAATTAAAAAGGCACTCACCACCACCCCCTTTATTTTATAAGCCTTGTTTTTTTTCTTTTTTTTATAGTTTTTTATTCGATATAATTTATTTACATTTCAAATGATTTCCCTTTTCTAGCCCCCCCCCCACTCCCCGAAAGTCCCGTAAGCCCTCTTCTCTTCCCCTGTCCTCCCACCCACCCCTTCCCACTTCCCCGTTCTGGTTTTGCCTGTTTCACTGAGTCTTTCCAGAACCAGGGGCCACTCCTCCTTTCTTCTTGTACCTCATTTGCTGTGTGGATTATGTTTTGGGTATTCCAGTTTTCTAGGTTAATATCCACTTATTAGTGAGTGCATACCATGATTCACCTTTTGAGTCTGGGTTACCTCACTTAGTATGATATTCTCTAGTTCCATCCATTTGCCTAAGAATTTCATGAATTCATTGTTTCTAATGGCTGAATAGTACTCCATTGTGTAGATATACCACATCATTTTTTGCATCCACTCTTCTGTTGAGGGATACCTGGGTTCTTTCCAGCATCTGGCAATTATAAATAGGGCTGCTATGAACATAGTAGAGCATGTATCCTTATTACATGGTGGGGAGTCTTCTGGGTATATGCCCAGGAGTGGTATAGCAGGATCTTCTGGAAGTGAGGTGCCCAGTTTTCGGAGGAACCGCCAGACTGCTTTCCAGAGTGGTTGTACCAATTTGCAACCCCACCAGCAGTGGAGGAGTGTTCCTCTTTCTCCACACCCTCTCCAACACCTGCTGTCTCCTGAATTTTTAATCTTAGCCATTCTGACTGGAATTACTTAATTTACTTCCCATGCTCTGCCCCTCCATTACCCCCTCAAGGAGTCCCTCTACCCATCCCGCTCACCTTCTCCCGCTAGAGTGTGGACCCCTGGGTATTCCCCTACCCTGGTGAATCAAGTCTCTGCAGGCTTAGTCTTGTCCTCTCTCGCTGAGGCCAGAAAAGGCAGCCCTGTTAGTGAAGTGATTCCCTGGTCAGGCAACAGCTGTAGAGACAACCCTTGCTCCAGTTTTTGGTGGACACACATGGAGCCTGAACTGCACTTCTGATAAGTATGTGCTGGGAGCCCTGTTCTAGCCCATGTTATGCTCTTTGGTTGGTTGCTCATTCTCTGAGAGCTACTATTAGTTCACATTAGTTAAATCTATTGGTCTTCCTGTAGAGTTCCTATCCTCTTCAGAGCCTTTAATATTTCTCCCAGTTCTTCTGTACGAGTTCACAAACTCCATCCAATGTTTGGCTGTGAGTATCTGTATCTGTTTCAGGCAGCTTCTAAGTAGAGCCTCTCAGAGGACAGTTATGCCAGGCTCCTGTCTTGAAGTACAATAGTGTATCATTAATAGTTTCAGGGATTGGTGCTTGCCCATGGCATGGGTTTTATGTTGTTCCTATTACTGATTGTCCTCTCACTCTGCACCATCTTTGTCCCTGAATTGCTTTTAGAAAGGACAAATTTGGTTCAAACGGTTGAGGGTGGTTTGGTGTCCTTAACCTTCCACTGGGGATCCTCCCTGGCTACAGGAACTTGCCTTTTTAGGTTCTGTGTTCCCACTGTCAGAAAAATTGGCTAAGGTCATCTGCATTGACTCCTGGGAACCACTGAAACCCCAGCAGTGACTTCCTAGAATTTCCTCCACTGCCTCAACTCCAGCATCTACAGATTAGCTATTATTAGTTATTCTTCTGACTCTCTGTCAGTCTCTCCTGTCTCTCCCTACTCCTTTTCCTGACACCACCCCCAATTTCCCTAGCTATCCTCTCTACACCCAGGTCCCTCCCTCAATCTGCCTCTTATGATTATCTTATTGCCCCTACTAAGTTTGATTCAAGCATCCCCAATCCTTACTTGGGTCTTTCTTCTTGTTTAACTTCTTTGTGTCTGTGAGGCATAACATGGGTATCCAGTACTTTATGGTTATTACCCACTTACCAATGAGTATATACCATGCATGTATTTTGTGTCTGGGTTACCTCACTCAAGGTGATATTTTCTAGTTCCATTCATTTGTTTGAAAAATTCATGACATATTTGGTTTTTGTTTAATTTTCTATATTCTTTGTTTATATTCCAAAAGCTTTGTCCTTTCCCAGTTCTCCCCCCATAAGTCCCATAAGTCCTCTTCTCTCCATCCATTCTCCTATCTTTCTCCCTCCCTGTTCTCTGTCCTGGTACTCCCCTACAATGCTGGATCAAGCCTTTCCAGGATTAGGACCCTAATCTTTCTTCTTCATGGGAATCATTTGATATGCTAATTGTATCTTCAGTATTCAGAGTTTCAGGGCTAATTAATATCCACTTATCAATGATTGCATTCCATGTGTATTCTTTTGTGATTGTGTTACCTTGCTTAGGATGATATTTTCCAGTTCCAACCATTTGCTTAAAAGAAATTCATAAATTCATTGTTTTTAATTGCTGAATAGTACTCCATTGTGTGTATATATATATATATATACCACATTTTCTGTATCCATTCCTCCATTGAGGAATATCTGGGTTCTTTCCAGCTTCTGGCTATTATAAATAAGGCTGCTATGAACATAGTATAACACGTGTCCTTATTGCATGCTGGGGAATCCTCTGGGATATGCCGAGGAGAGGTATAGCAGGGTCCTCCGGAAGTGTCATGTCCAGTTTTCTTAGGAACCGCCAGACTGATTTCCATAGTGGTTGTACCATCTTACAATCCCACCAGCAGTGAAGTAGTGTTCTTCTTTCTCCACCTCCTTGCCAACACCTGCTGTCTCCTGAGTTTTTAACCTTAGCCATTCTGACTGGTGTGAGGTGAAATCTCACGGTTGTTTTGATTTGCATTTCCCTAATGACTAATGATGTTGAGCATTTCTTAAGGTGCTTCTCCAATTTCTTCAGGTAAAAAGTCTTTGTTTAGATCTGTACCCCATTTTAATAGGGTTATTTGGTTCCCTTGGGTCTAACTTCTTGAGTGAGTTCTGTACCCATTCTTCACTGGAGGGACATCTGGGCTGTTTCCAATTTCTGGTTATTATGAATAAAGCTGTGATGAACATAGTAGAGTATGTGTTCTTTTGTTATAGTGGAGCATCTATTGGGTATATGCCAAGTAGTAGTTAGTATAGCTGGGTGTTCAAATAAAACTATTTCTAATATTCTGAGAAAGAACTAGAATGATTTCTAGGGTGGTTGTACAAGTTTAGATTGACACCAGCAATGGAGGAGTTCTTACTTTTTCCACATCTTTGCCAGCATGTGCTGACAACTGAGTTGGAATCTCAGGGTCATTTTGATTTCTATTTTCCCGATGAAACATTGAGTGTTCCTTTTAAATGGTTCTTAGCCTATAGAGATTCCTCTTGTGAGAATTCTCTATTTACCTCTGCATCCACTTTTATTTGGGTTATTTTGTTTTTAGTGTCTTACTTCTTGTGTCCTTTATACATTTTGGATTTTAGCCCTCTGTTGGTTGTAGGGTCAGTGACACTCTCTTCTCAATTTGTAGGCTGCACTTTTGTCCAATTCACATTGTCATTTGCCTTACAGAATCTGTACAATTTCAGGGGGTTCCACTTCTGATCTTAGAGTCTGAGCCATAGGTGTTCTTTTCTGGAAAGAACACCAATGTATCCGTGTACCCAAGGCTATTTCCCATTTTCTCTTCTATTAGATTTAGTGTGTCCAGTTTCCTGTTGATATCCTTGATCCATTTGAATTTAATCAGGGAAATAAATATGGATCTATGCATTTTTCTCCATGCAGACATCCAGTTCAGCCAGCACTATTTGTTGAAAAGAACATTTTCCATTGTATGGGTTTGGATTCTTTGTCAAAAATCAAGTGTCCAAAGATATGTTGGTTAATTTCTGGGTGTTCAATTTGATTCCATTGATGAACTTCTCTGTTTCTCAGCAATATCACGAAATTTTTAATCATTATTGCTAAGCAGTGCAGCTTGAGATCAAAGAGTATAATTCCTCTAGAAGTTCTTTTATTTTTCAGGATTGTTTTAGCCATCCTGTTTTTTGTTTGTTTGTTTCTTTTTTTTAAATTTTTTTATTCGATATAATTTATTTACATTTCAAATGATTTCCCCTTTTCTAGTCCCCCACTCCCCGAAAGTCCAGTAAGCCCCCTTAATTCCCCTGTCCTCCCACCCACTCCTTCCCACTTCCCCGTTCTGGTTTTGCCGAAAACTGCTTTACTGAGTCTTTCCAGAACCAGGGGCCACTCCTCCTTTCTTCTTGTACCTCATTTGATGTGTGGATTATGTTTTGGGTATTCCAGTTTTCTAGGTTAATATCCACTTATTAATGAGTGCATACCAAGATTCACCTTTTGAGTCTGGGTTACCTCACTTAGTATGATGTTCTCTAGCTCCATCCATTTGCCTAAGAATTTCATGAATTCATTGTTTCTAATGGCTGAATAGTACTCCATTGTGTAGATATACCACATTTTTTGCATCCACTCTTCTGTTGAGGGTTACCTGGGTTCTTTCCAGTATCTGGAAATTATGAAAAGTGCTGCTATGAACATAGTAGAGCATGTATCCTTATTACATGGTGGGGAATCCTCTGGGTATATGCCCAGGAGTGGTATAGCAGGATCTACTGGAAGTGCGGTGCCCAGTTTTTGGAGGAAATGCCAGACTGATTTCCTGAGTGATTGTACCAATTTGCAACCCCACCAGCAGTGAAGGAGTGTTCCTCTTTCTCCACACCCTCTCCAACACCTGCTGTCTCCTGAATTTTTAATCTTAGCCATTCTGACTGGTGTAAGATGAAATCGCAGGGTTGTTTTGATTTGCATTTCCCAAATGACTAATGAAGTTGAGCATTTTTTAAGATGCTTCTCCGCCATCCGAAGTTCTTCAGGTGAGAATTCTTTGTTTAACTCTGTACCCCATTTTTTAATAGGGTTGTTTGGTTTTCTGGAGTCTAACTTCTTGAGTTCTTTATATATATTGGATATTAGCCCTCTATCTGATGTAGGATTGGTGAAGATCTTTTCCCAATTTGTTGGTTACCGATTTGTCCTCTTGATGGTGTCCTTTGCCTTACAGAAACTTTGTAATTTTATGAGGTCCCATTTGTCAATTCTTGCTCTTAGAGCATACGCTATTGTTGTTCTGTTCAGAAACTTTCTCCCTGTACCGATGTCCTCAAGGGTCTTCCCCAGTTTCTTTTCTATTAGCTTCAGAGTGTCAGGCTTTATGTGGAGGTCCTTGATCCATTTGGATTTGAGCTTAGTACAAGGAGACAAGGATGGATCAATTCGCATTCTTCTGCATGCTGACCTCCAGTTGAAACAACACCATTTGTTGAAAAGGCTAGCTTTTTTCCATTGGATGTTTTCAGCCTCTTTGTCGAGGATCAAGCGGCCATAGGTGTGTGGGTTCATTTCTAGATCTTCAATCCTGTTCCATTGATCCTCCTGCCTGTCACTGTACCAATACCATGCAGTTTTTAACACTATTGCTCTGTAGTATTGCTTGAGGTCAGGGATACTGATTCCCCCAGATTTTCTTTTGTTGCTGAGAATAGTTTTAGCTATCCTGGGTTTTTTGTTGTTCCAGATGAATTTGATAATTGCTCTTTCTAACTCTGTGAAGAATTGAGTTGGGATTTTGATGGGTATTGCATTGAATCTGTATATTGCTTTTGGCAAAATGGCCATTTTAACTATATTGATTCTACCGATCCATGAGCATGAGAGGTTTTCCCATTTTTTGAGGTCTTCTTCCATTTCCTTCTTCAGAGTCTTGAAGTTCTTGTCATACACATCTTTCACATGTTTGTTAAGAGTCACCCCAAGATACTTTATACTGTTTGTAGCTATTGTGAAGGGGGTCATTTCCCTAATTTCTTTCTCAGCCTGCTTATCCCTTGAGTATAGGAAGGCCACTGATTTGCTTGTGTTGATTTTATGACCTGCCACTTTGCTGAAGTTTTTTATCAGCTGTAGGAGATCTCTAGTGGAATTTTTTTGGGTCACTTAGGTAGACTATCATGCCGTCTGCAAATAATGATAGTTTAACTTCTTCCTTTCCAATTTGTTTCCCTTTGACCTCCTTATGTTGTCGAATTGCCCGAGCTAGTACCTCAAGTACAATATTGAAAAGATAAGGAAAAAGGGGGCAGCCTTGTCTGGTCCCTGATTTCAGTGGGATTGCTTCAAGTTTCTCTCCATTTAGTTTGATGCTGGCTACTGGTTTACTGTATATTGCTTTTACTATGTTTAGGTATGGACCTTGAATTCCTGTTCTCTCCAAGACTTTAAGCATGAAAGGATGCTGAATTTTGCCAAATGCTTTTTCAGCATCCAATGAAATGACCATGTGGTTTTGTTCTTTGAGTTTGTTTATGTAGTGGATTGCATTGATTGCTTTCCGTATATTGAACCAACCCTGCATTCCTGGGAAAACGCCTACTTGATCATCGTGGATGATCGTTTTGATGTGTTCCTGGATTCAGTTGGCAAGAATTTTATTGAGTATTTTTGCTTTGATGTTCATAAGGGAAATTGGTCTGAAGTTCTCTTTCTTTGTTGGATCTTTGTGTGGCTTTGGTATCACTGTAATTGTGGTTTCGTAGAAGGAATTGGGTAGTGTTCCTTCTGTTTCTATTTTGTGGAATAGTTTGAAGAGTATTGGTTTTAACTCTTCTTTGAAGGTCTGATAGAATTCTGCACTGAAACCATCTGGTCCTGTGCTTTTTTTGGTTGGAAGACTTTCTATGACTCCTTCTATTTCTTTAGGCATTATGGGACTGTTTAGATGGTCTAGTTGGTCCTGATTTAATTTTGGTAGTTGGTATCTGTCAAGGAAATTGTCCATTTCCTCCAGATTCTCCAGTTGTGTTGAGTACAGTCTCTTGTAGTAGAATCTAATGATTTTTTGGATTTCCTCAGTTTCTGTGGTTATATCTCCCTTTTCATTTCTAAGTTTGTTAATTTGGATACTTTCTCTGTGCCCTTTGGTCAGTCTGGCTAAGGGTTTATCTATCTTGTTGATTTTCTCAAAGAATCAGCTCCTGGTTTTGTTGATTTTTTGTATGGTTCTCTTTGTTTCTACCTGATTGATTTCGGCCCTGAGTTTGATGATTTCCTGCCTTCTGCTCCTCCTGGGTGAAATAGCTTCTTTTTGTTCCAGGGCTTTCAGGTGTGTCATTAAGCTGGTAATGTATGCTCTCTCCATTTTCTTTTTGGAGGCACTCAGGGCTATGAGTTTTCCTCTTAGCACTGCTTTCATTGTGTCCCATAGATTTGGGTATGTTGTGTTTTCATTTTCATTGTGTTCTAAAAAGTCTTTAATTTCTTTCTTTATTTCTTCCTTGACCAAGGTATCATTGAGTAGAATATTGTTCAGTTTCCACGTGTATGTTGTTTTTCAGTTGTTTTTGTTGCTATTGAAGACCACTTTTACTCCATATTGATCTGATAGTAGGCATGGGATTAGTTCGATCTTCCTATATTTGTTGAGGTCTGTCTTGTGACCAATTATATGGTCGATTTTGGAGAAGGTGCCATGAGGTGCTGAGAAAAAGGTATATTCTTTTTTTTTAGGATAGAATGTTGTATATATATCTGTTAAATCTAATTGGTCCAAAGCTTCAATTAGTTTCATTGTGTCCCTGTTTAGTTTCTGTTTTCCTGATCAGTCCATTGAGGAAAGTGCCGTGTTGAAGTCACCCACAATTATTGTGTTAGGTGCAATGTGTGCTTTGAGTTTTAATAAAGTTTCTTTTATGAAAGAGGGTGCCCTTGCATTTGGAGCATAGATGTTCAGAATTGAGAGTTCTTCTTGTTGTATTTTTCCTTTGACCAGCAAGAAGTGTCCCTCAGAGTCTCTTTTGATGACTTTGGGTTGAAAGTCAATTTTATCTGATATTAACATGGCTACTCCAGCTTGTTTCCTGAGACCATTTGCTTGTAAAATTGTCTTCCAGCCTTTTACTCTAAGGTAGTGTTTGTCTTTGACCCTGAGGTGTGTTTCCTGTAAGCAGCAAAATGTAGGGTCCTGTTTGTGTATCCAGTCAGTTGGTCTGTGTCTTTTTATTGGGGCATTAAGTCCATTGATGTTAAGAGATATTAAGGAATAGTGATTGTTACTTCCTATCATTTTTGATGTTATTTTTTAAAATTGATTGCTTAACTTCTTTTGGGTTTGATGAAAGGTTACTATCTTGCTTTTTCCAGGGTGAAGTTTCCCTCCTTGTTGGTGTTTTCCTCCTATTATCCTTTGTAGGGCTGGGTTTGTGGATAGATATTGGGTAAACTTGGTTTTGTCATGAAATATCTTAGTTTCTCCATCTACGGTGATTGAGAGTTTTGCTGGATATAGTAGTTTTGGTTGGCATTTGTGTTCTCTTAGAGTCTGCATGAGATCTACCCAGGATATTCTAGCCTTCATAGTCTCAGGTGAAAAGTCTGTTGTGATTCTGATAGGTCTTCCTTTATATGTTACTTGGCCCTTTTCTCTTACTGCCTTTAATATTCTTTCTTTGTTTAGTACATTTGGTGTTTTGATTATTATGTGATGGGAAGTATTTCTGTTCTGGTCCAGTCTTTTTGGAGTTCTGTAGGCTTCTTGTGTATTCATGGGCACCTCTCTCTTTAGGTTAGGGAAGTTTTCTTCCATAATTATATTGAAGATATTTGCTAGCCCTTTAAGTTGTAAATCTTCACTCTCATCTATGCCTATAATCCTTAGGTTTGGTCTTCTCATTGTGTCCTGGATTTCCTGGATATTTTGGGTTACAAGCTTTTTGCATTTTGCATTTTCTATAATTGTTGAGTCCATGGTTTCTATGGTATCTTCAGCATCTGAGATTCTTTCTTCTATCTCTTATATTCTGTTGTTGATATTTGCATGTATGTCCCCTGATTTCTTCCCAAGGCTTTCTATCTCCAAAGTTGTCTCCCTTTGAGTTTTCTTAGTTGTTTCTACTTCTGATTTTAGATCCTGGATAGTTTTGCTTAGCTCCTTCACTTGATTATTTGTACTTTCCTGTAATTCTTTAAGAGATTTTTGTGTTTCCTCTTTCATGACTTCAGCCTGTTGACCAAAGTTCTCCTGTATTTCTTTAAGTGTTTTTTGCGTTTCCTCCTTATTGGCTTTTGTATTCTCCTGGATTTCTTCCAATGATTTTTGTGTTTCCCTTGCAAGGGCTTCTAACTTTTGATCCATTTTCTCCTCAATTTCTTTAAGTATATCCTTCATGTGTTCCTGTACCAGCATCATGACCAGTGATTTTAAATCCAAATCTTGTCTTACTGGTGTGATGAGGTATCCAGGACATGCTGATAAAGGAGAATTGGGTTCAGATGTTGCCATATTGCCTTGAATTCTGTTAGTGACGTTCCTGTGTTTGCCTTTTGCCATCTAGTTCTCACTGGTGCTAGTTGGTCTTGTCAATGCTGGACTCACCAGACCAAGCTGCCCCTTCCCAGGTGGCCCCTGGGTGCACACCAGGTTTCCTGCACTTCCTGGAGTCTGAGTGCTGTGGCCCAGGCTGTTCAGATCCCAAAGCGGGCACCTGAAGGCTCCCGCTGGGCCCTGCTGGATTCACTGGAGCACATCGACTTCTCCCCGCTGGCCGCCCGGAAGCCCCTCTTGCCTCTTGCAGGACATGGAGATGTGGTTTTGCTGCCCAGGCTGATCTGGATCCGGAAGTGGAGAGGTCTGAGGGCTACAGCCAGAGGCTCCAGACTGGAGCCTAAGCTCTGTGCCACAGGAGGAAACTGTGCTGTGAGCTCCCAGACTGCCTCTGGGTGCTCACCAGGTCTCTCGCACTTCCTGGAGACCGAGTGCTGTGGACCAGGCTGTTCAGATCCCAAAGCAGGCACCTGAAGGCTCCCGCTGGGGCCCACTGGATTCACAGAGCACACCAACTTCTACCTGCTGGCTGCCCGGAAGCCCCTCTTCCATTTTTTCTTCATTCCATTATTTTGCTTTCCTTAAGGAAGCTCTTCTTGAAAAGTTTTTCTAGTGTCCTTGCTTCCACTGGTAATTTAGATAACATAAAATTAGAATTTCAAAGCTTCTACAGAGGAGGGAGAATATGTGGCAATTGCCTTTTTTGCTATTCCTAGTGCATCTCTCTCAAATTAATTTTTTCAGTTATAGTTATAGTTATGAAAATTTCACAATATAATTCATCTTTCTGAATAAAATCTCATTGTACGTTTGTTCAATATTTCATTGTTCAGCCATCAGTTGATGTACATCAGGGCTGATTATCTATCTTATTTACTGTGACTAGAGCATCAATTGACATGGAAAATGAAGGATAACTTTTATTAGGACATAAAACCTTTAGGATACATGCCAAAGCATGATATAGTAAGGTACTATCTTACTATATCAGTAGGATATATAATCCTATCTATAAGTAGGATTACTCTTGCTGTGATAAAATTCCATTATCAAAGCTACATAGGAAGCTATTTGGCCTAAGCTTCCACATCATGGTTTATCATAAAATGAACGGAGACAGGAAGTCAATAGGACAGGAACCTGGACATGGAATTTAGGTGCCACAAAGGAGTGCTACCTACTGGATTGCTACTTATGGTTTACTCAACCTTCATCTCTATATAACTTAGGACCCCCCCCCAAGCAATTGCACCACCCATAATGGGCTGAGAACTTCTCCATCAATCACTAAGAAAATGTCATACTTGTGTGTAATCTGATTTTATAGAGGTATTTATTTTATCAATCAAGGATCCTTTATCTTTGATGACTCTAGATTATGTCAAATTGACATACCACTAGACAGTATAGATACTATACCTGTGTTATTACATTTTATTATGAATCACCATCCTGATTGCTGCAGTGGTACCAAAATGTTGCATTCTTACCAACAGCACTAAATTAGTGGTTTTCTTTCCCTACATCCTCATCAGCATTTTTTTGTTCTTGGATTCTTGGTGATATACAATTTTGCCTGTGATAAGATGAAATCTGAAGGCAACTTTAATTTTTATCTCCCCAGTGGTCAGTGACTTTGAACACATTTCAGATATTAGCAGATAATCATATTTCTTCCCTGGGGATGTGTCTGTTCAAACCTATGGTTTGTTCCTAGATTTTTTTCTTTTATCATGTTTTTACTTTTTGAGATTTTTATGTTTTGTAAACACCAATCTTCTGCTGTATATGTTTAGATGGCTAATTGTATTGTTTCTACTTTAGTCAAATTGTAGTATTCTTTAATTTCATTCAAATCCTCTTTCAATCCCTTAAGTTCTTAAACATCCTTAGAATTGTTCTTTTAAAATTTGTGTCTTCCCCTTCTAAATTATACTCACTGGGAATACATACTACACAATTCATAATATTAGAAGAGACATACTGTTCTTATTTTTCAAATTATTTGGAATTTTGTGAAAGGACCAGATATCTGTAGTTTGGTTCTGGGTTTTTTTCTTTCAGTATAAGTTTTTGGTAACTATTTTGGAGTCCCCAGGTGAGTCATGAACTACACACATTGGGGGAATATAAAAGTAACAAAATTCAGGAGTATTTGTTATCAGAGACCAGTGAGTTCCTACAGAGAAATCAAGTTGGGTTGTCTAGCCAGATAACTAGAGTGTATAAGCAAGGGAAATGGTTTCTATCAGGATGGGTGTGACCTTTAATTGGCAGCTATATACTTTCAGGGTGTGTTGTATTATCCTTCCATGCTCTTTCAATTGTAAGATGATGATATAGAACTCTGCTATTTTGATGATAGGTTTTACTTTGCCTGGAGACTGTCACATGTTCCAGCAACCTTAACATCAGCATTTTTATGTCATCTACTTCTGACACTAGTCACTTCATTTTGCCATGTAAGGTTCTTTTTAAATTTGGAATGCCTCTATTGTTGGAATGTTCATATTTGTTAAATTAATGAAATTCCTTAATGTCCTAATGCCATGGAATTAGTTTACTGTGCTTTATTTTGTATCTGAGATCCATCCTTTGGACAAATGATACCTCTGGTCTCCACAGTTGAGATTTAAAATGTTTTCTTCCTTCCTTTCTACTTTAGTTCCTTCTTACTTTTTTCTTAATTTACTGCTTTCTTTTCCTTTAGCCAAGGCCTTTCTGGAATTCATTATAGTTTAGATTGTCTGTGAGCTCATCAACAATTTTCTGGCCCAACTTGTAGAGTCTGTTATTACACAAATGAGTTGCCTTGTATGGTAGACAGTTTCTATTAGGCCCTCTCTTCCACTGTAGAGGTTTCTGTGTCACAATGTCTTTTATTTAGCAGTTGTTACTCTCTTACTTTTGGAAATTTTCTCCAAATTTGATTTATTCTTTCTCAAGAGTGTTAGAAATTCAGACAATCTCACAATCAGTGTCTATATTGTGGGCTGAAACTCTTCTAGGTCATCAATATAGCTATTTATTGGACATTCTTTTGTCAGGAAATGACAAATTTCATCATTCATCTTGAAGCACAAACAATTCTTTCAAACACACTGGGTCTTCCTTTGACAGAACCATCAGTAATACTATTTTCTCCATTTTTCTATGTGTTTGTGGTACTAAATTTGGTTTAAAATATTTTTAAATACATTTAACCTAAACTTGTAGACACTATTGGGTTTATCATTAATTTATCATATGTGAATATTATCAAATGTCACATAATTATCACACATGCGCACACATATAAATTATATATAATATATGTGATTTGTGCACAATTATAAATCAGTGAAAATTCTCAATTTTTCATCATGTCTCTATAGCAACAGACAACAGAAAAGTCCTTAATGTCCTCAAAGACTTTTCTACTTTCTACTTTTAAATCTGAAATGGAGACTGAGTCACAGTAGCCTATAGGTCTGGTGGTTTGAATACTGGTTTTGGTATGACTTGGCATTCCTTTCAAGGCTGTCATTCACAACTTTCTTATTTTCCCATTTGATACCCTCCCAACCCTGCCCAGGTCTTTGAGAAGTTGTTGGCCATGCTTCTGTCTTTCAAGTTACTGTAACAGATAAGAATAAGCCATAGTATAGAAAGAGATTGAGTTCAGAGTTCTATGACAGTCTGGTACAGTCTAATACACTGAGTGCCCATACTGGGACCATCAACCACTCTCCTGTAGCCCAAATAAATACAAATTCAGAGTCCAGAATTACTCATTTTGATAATTTCCTCTATCTATACAAATGTGTTTTTCTTCCTTAAGAACCATGTCAGTCTTTACACATAGCTGTCTGATCCCGAATCAGACAGTGCACAGCATGTGTTCATTTATTTTTTCTTTGTTTTAATGTATAGACACTAGTAGAGAAATCCTAAGCAAGGATTTAAGCATCTCAGTCTGGAAAGCTAATATCACAGCATTGAATGTAAGCAAAGATACTTCAATTTATGACATCAAGTTCCAAGCCATGATTTTGTTTTTCCTCATCATTTCTCTGGTTTCAATGTAGTTTCTGACCTCCAGATGCACAGGAATGTCTTCTCTTCTAAATCTTCAACCCAGCTGTGCTAGCTTTCCTTTATTGTGCTCTCAGTTTGTAGTTTGCATTCTTGATGCCATTAATACCATTGATACGATTTCCAACCACATTTTATCATTTTTGTGTTTTGAAACATTTTCTTATCTTTCAGGCCTGAGCATTTTCACCACCAGAACACTGCATATCTGTCATATTGCCCATCTGGTTTCACTTACAACATTTGAGATACATAGCAGTAATCATCTGTATCTTGCTTTGAGTTCTGTCCCTGTGCTTGCAGTTTTGGAGGGGAAGGTATGCTTGTTACTGTTTAGGTATTCTAATCTATTTGGTGTCAGAGATATCATCATGACTGTAGGGTCAGTTATTTTATTTGTGATTCTCTGTGGCTACAGCATCATCTTACTTGTCAGGATCTTATGTGGCTCACATAGAATTCCCATGACCATTGTTCTCATAGTGTAGACCTTCCTGACCCACTGTCTGACTTTTGGGATCAATTGGACGCTCCACCAATGGATTAGAGATGTTAGACTCTGTGATTTTTATGAGATACTATTCCTATTGCGTGTTTATGGCTGTGCCAAAACCTTGATTTACCTCCTTGTTAGCTTTACTAGGCACTGTAACTTCCAGCTGAAGACTCTGAAGCTGATTCTGCAGCGAGCCATACAGGACTCAAATGAGGAGGAAGATGTATAGTGGTGCTCTTTAGGAAATAGTGACGAGCTGGAAACAGTCTAATGCAGCAGCTGACAAATGCTTTGATAAACAGAAATGGTTTTTCAAGAGTTTTTCTTCTCTGTGTGGGCTCTTTTTATAACTTGTTCAATTTAGTACCTGATCTTCAATTAGTTAAAAAAAAAAACAGTCTTTTTTTTCTGATAATTGTGAGATGCAGGAATTGTCATACAAATACTGACTGTGGCATTTCTGAAGCTATGGTATTCATGCCTTCACCATCTCCTTTTGGTAGGACTCCTTGAAAGGTTTCTGCAGTCTAGGAGAAGTATTGACCATAACTGGCAAATCCTTTCTTCATCATAAGGCTAAATAAAATTCATGGAAGGGCTGCATTTCTTGAGTTGCTGAAATTTACAGTGTTTAAACAAATGTTAAATATTGCAAAAGTTCTTTTTAAGAATTTACCCCCTTTCAGTATTTCAACCATTCTATAGACATACTTCTAGTCATTATTAATTTGCATAGGTTATAAAGAATATATGAAGTGATGATATTTCTTATGTAAATTGCTTTGTAAGCAAACATACATTCTCAAGAGAAGTCTGTTAAATATATACTCTCTGCCTCAATGGTCATGGACCCTAAAGCTCTGGAACCATGAGCCCCTGTTTTTTTAAGTAGTTTCCTTGACCAGGATACTTAGAAAGTTGACCAAGACATAAGTTGGCACAAGAGACATGGATATTGCTATTATTAGCCTGACTGCTGCTTTTTTGGAGGAATGTAGACTTGGAGCTATTGGAATAGGAAAGGATTTGAATGTTATACGTGAGCCTTAAGTACATACTTGAAAGATAATCATGCTGCAAATGGCATGGACAAAAATATTAACTCAAGATATGTTTGAAGGGAAAATTATAGCAACTGAGCTAGAGACCATTATTGTGATATTTTGCCAACAATGTGGCTACTTGCTGCCTTTTTTCCTAAGAATGTGCCTAAAACTAATTGAAAAGTTTTGGTCTCATTTTCTTTTTTATTTATAGAGGAGATTAAGTCAAGTGTGAAATAGAGCAAGCATAACAAGAAGAATCACAATATGTACAATTTGAAGAGCAAAACATCACCAGAAAATTCAATGTTGGTGCTAAGTGCTGTGCTCAAATAGATGAGTAGTTTAGAGCAAGGCCTGATGAGAAAAGGAATACCTGGAATGCTGGCCCAGGGAAAGACGTTACCTAGATAAACTTACAACTTACAAAAAGTACAGGGACAAAAATGGAGAAGAGACAGGTAAAAGAGGTCCAGTGAGTTGCCTAAATTGGGATTCATCTCAAGGAGAAGCTCCAAGGCCCGACACTATTACTGATGCTTACAGTGTGCTTACAGACAGGAACCTAGCATGGCTGCTCTTCAAGAGGCCCAAATGCAGATACTTACACCCAACCAATGGCCTGAAGTAGAGGACCCCTGAGGTTAAATTACGGAAAGGCTGAAAGAAGTTGAGGAGGAGGGTGACCCCATGGGAAAACCAGAAGTTCAACTACCCTGGAACTCCAAGACCTCTAAGACACTGAACCACCAACCAGACACCACACATTAGCTTATCTGAGGCCCCTAGCACATATACAGCAGAGTACTACCTGGTCTGGCCTCAATGAGAGAAGCGGAACCTAACTCTCTAGAGACATGAGGTCCCAGGCAGTGGATGTAAGGACATTCTTTTAGAGATGGGGGGAGAAAGAATGGAATGAAGAGCTGTCGGAGGGCAGACCAGGAGGGGGATAATGACGGGACTGTAAAAACAGTGTAAAGATAATTTTAGAAAAGTAAATGTCTAAATAGTCTACTTAAACAAATGAATATTTCCTGAACAAATTAAAGCAATAAATCAAAAGTTATGCAACTCTAATCTAAGGAAGAGGTCAGATCCCATAGTAAGCACGTATCAGAACTTGGCAGCATTAGCCACATGATCAAGCTGGCCTTCAAGTCAAGAGAATGCAGGAGTAAAGGGGTTGCAGAATTTTCCTCTAAGGTTAAAGAAAGACACTGAGTCGAGACACGTGGAATGGTCTGGATATGTCACTGTATTAAGCTCTGTTGATTTCACTGGGAACACCAGGTATTAATGAAGCCATAAGTATGGGATAACCTTAAAGAGAAGTGCATAACTAAAGCAAAACTAGCCAGAGAGAGAGAGAGAGAGAGAGAGAGAGAGAGAGAGAGAGAGAGAGAGAGAGAGAGAGAGAGGCAGAGACAAAAAGATAATGTGCATGTTGCTGTCCCAAATTTCAGATTCTTAGCAAGTTTTTGAGACCAAGACATGAGGCTTCATGATATGTAGTTTGCATTTCTGGATTTTGCTTTTGCTTTGGCCAGTATTTTTCGCTCTGCTCCATTCCATCTTTTTGGAATGGTAATGTATGATCCATGCCTTTGTATGTTGGAAACATGTATTTTGCTTTTTGATATGAGAAGGGGTTACAATTGAGAGTCTGACTTTGTCTCAGAAGAGTCTTTGGACATTTAAACAGTGCTGAGACTGCATTAGATTATGGGGACTTCCGAAGGTAGACTGAATGGATTTTCCAATGTGATATGACTACAAGTTTTTTTTTTGGGGGGGGGGCAATAAACACGCAAGACACCCTTTTTTGTAAAATGGTCTTTGTCCATCATTTAATTTTAAGCTGAAATGGCTTTATTTTCAAATAGGCATCTCATGACATTTTAAAGTCTTTATAATTATTTTATGTTTGACTTTTTTTGAGATTATTATAAAATAACATGACTTTCCTTCCTCTTCTTACCTTGAAACCCTCCAACATTTCCCTCATTGCTTTGTTTTACATTAATCACCATGTTTATCACCAACTGTTGTTTTACACACACACACACACACACACACACACACTTCAGTCTATGTTACTTGTTTTTATAGCTGACAGTGCTTTATTTTATAGCCAGTTTGTTTGGTCTTTCTAGGGGAAAACTATTGTTCTCATTCTCAGCATTTCTTAGTCACCTGTTGTTTTTTGCACATAGTTGGGGTCTTCTAGTCTTACACCCATCCATTTTGTCATGTCTATTGTCACTGTACTTGTTCTGCTCATGTTGAAGCAGTCTGGTTGTTGAGAGTTTTTGGGTCAAGTTACTGATATTATTTGGACACGTAATCTAACACCAAAAGTATTGATCCTCTTGCTCTTAAACCCTTTCTGCCACCACTCCAGTCCCTCTCCTTTTGCAATGATAACAAAGCCTTAAGGGCAGGTGTTGCACTAATTGGGACTGGGTTGCATAACTGTCTTTTGAGTCATTGTAGTTTTCTCTATTTGTCTACCTTTGTTGTAAAAAAAGTTTATTTGATAAGGAATAAAGACTATCCTCATCAGTGAGTAAAAGGCACAAAAATCTCAAATGGCTTAGAAAAATTGTTGTTGTTGCTTCTCCTTCAAGATTGATGACAACACTAGCCCTGGGAAGATAACTAGGTTTTCAGTGTGGAGCATGATTTTCTTCTTCTTGAGCTCATCCTAAGTCCAAATACAGAGCTACTCATTACCACCAAGGAATGTGTGCTACTATTTACCCTTAAGGTTATCCTGACATGTTGGGCATGATTTTGATTTATAGATGAATAAGACTGTTATCTATTCCCTCCTTTGGAGGTTTGCATGGTTCCTTTTCATTCTACAAGTCTAGTTCTCAGGGACTAGGCATTCTAGTCAGTTCCAATAAAGGAGCTTCAGGATGTAGTGCCTAAATTGAAATAAGTCTTCAGCAGTAGTGTCTCACCTTCTACTTCTGGGATATAATCAAGAGGAATATCCACCTTCTACTTCTGGGATATAATTAAGAGAAATATCCAATATATTTTTAGGAGTCTTTTAGACATCTTCTTGGTCTTTATATTTAAATATTCTACAAGTATCTCTACTTAGCTTATGTGTTACACAATGCACAATTTAGCACATATTTATATAGGTATATAATTATTGAACAAATACACAGTTCTTATCTGCTTAGAACCTTTCAATAATTTATGTTTGTTCTTCTAGATATTGAGCACAGGTTCTCATGCATGATCCTTATTCGTCCTTATTCAATATTTTGACCTTTTAAATTCCAATATATATTTTGTTCTTGCTTGGCTTAATTGAATATTTTCATCATTACATTGTTTTGTACTAGCATGATATTCTCCAAAGTTCTCATTTATGGTCTGTCTCAGGGACAGAGACTCTTGCATGAAGCCTGATGACCTGAGCTTCACCTCTGGACTCCACAAGATAGCAGTGGAGGATTACATCCTGTTTGCCTTTTTCTGACCTTCACACTTTATTCACTGCATCTATGAGGTTGCTTTAGTAAAAATATATAAACACATGCAAAATAAAATAAAAACTTTAAGTATTAATTTATTTTCTATCATAAAAGTTACAGTGTAAATGTGAAGGTAATGTGAAAAGTAGAGCAGTATTTTGGCCCCATATCATGCTGACCATTTCTTCATAGTCACATGAAGATGTACAGCCACTAACAACAGTTAATGAAGTAGGTGGAAAAGGAGAATTTCTCATTGAAATATGATTAAAATGTAAGATATATTAGTGAAGATGGAAAGGAAAAAGTGGCTTGTCACATTTCCCCTAAGTCTTAGCAGTACAGTGTGGACAGTCATACTAAAAGCTTGGGGTAACCAACAGAAAATTAGGTCTACTTTTTGATTTTGAGCCTAGTGCCAGTCCCTCATTTTGAAGCTCAGTGTTAGGTGGACCCCTCATGAATATGTGCAAATCAATGTTCTCAGATGTGTCACTAAAATATCATTACTCAAAAGAAAACATCTTTACCTAATACCCATACTCCAGTGGTGAGTGACACGGTGATAAATGAGCAAGATTTTATCTTCTGTGAAAAAGACAAGAATAACTGAGAGCTTTCTTCAGAGTTCAGTGCCAAGTCCTTTACAAAATGTTCTAGCACTTACAGAAGCCTAAGCTCTGAACGCAGCTCAAGACACAGATGTCTGCAGAACCATGTAACAGACCTAAGTAAGAACTATCTGTACAGGTTTGAGTATCTGCCTATATCATCACCAATCTTATTGTAGGTTCATGCTCCCTTTCAAAGAATGTGTACATGGCTGTGGTTGTAAGACTCAAATACACATCCATTTGTTATTAGTCTTGGTGTCCAAGAGACTGTCTCTATTACTTATCCTCCATCTTGAAGTAACAAAACAGTGAACCAAGGAAATAGTCACAATCAAAATCTAAAAGTCCTTTGGGCCAGGAGAAAATCTCTGCTCCAGTGACAAGGATCAATGTTTTGATGAACAGCATCACAACCAGGTTTTCTTTAAAATTTGGGACAATCCTGAAACTTTGAAGATTCTTAAAGCTTTTGTATTCAGTACCTTGTAGGCCGTTATCAGACTACATGACCAAGGATACTGTTGTCTTCATTAATATTACTGTGATGTTAGCTTATATAGTATGTGGTGGATCTAATTTATTGGAGCTAAGACATAAGACTAAGCAGGGTTCTTCATCCTGGAAATTTACCTAATAGGTAAAACCTTATACTTGGAGAATCTGACTTCTGGATCAAAGAAAAAAATAAAAATAGAAAGCAAACACTTTCCAGAATTCAATGAACACGTAGGCACAACACATTCATACTTTATGGGACACAGTGAAAAGAATCCTAAGATGACATGCTCTACTATGTTCATAGCAGCCCTATTTATAATTGCCAGATGCTGGAAAGAACCCAGGTATCCCTCAACAGAAGAGTGGATACAAAAAATGTGGTATATCTACACAATGGAGTACTATTCAGCCATTAGAAACAATGAATTCATGAAATTCTTAGGCAAATGGATGGAGCTAGAGAACATCATACTAAGTGAGGTAACCCAGACTCAAAAGGTGAATCATGGTATGCACTCACTAATAAGTGGTTATTAACCTAGAAAACTGGAATACCCAAAACATAATCCACACATCAAATGAGATACAAGAAGAAAGCAGGAGTGGTCCCTGGTTCTGGAAAGACTCAGTGAAACAGTATTTGGCAAAACCAGAACGGGGAACTGGGAAGGGGTGGGAGGGAGGACAGGGGAATAGAAGGGGGCTTACGGGACTTTCGGGGAGGGGGGGGCTAGAAAAGGGGAAATCATTTGAAATGTAAATAAATTATATCGAATAAAAAAAAAGAATGGAAAAAAAAAAAAAAAAGAAAGGTGAGTTACCAGCTTCCAGATTGTTATTATGATAACACTCTTACCATGCATGTCGGGTAGCTTAAAGGTTTTGTGTTTGTTACTTTGTGTGTTTATACATGTAAGCATGTTTGAGATCTAAAAAAATAATTAATTATTCAGCCACATTATTATTAAAGGCAATTTCTCTTCACCTTTTAAGGAGATTAAACTATTTCTGGAGACTTCAAAAAAAAAAAAAAAAAACAAAGTGCCTTGATAAAGAAATTGGACAGATCTCTTACTAGCAACTTGCAAACTCATCTGAAAGCTCTAGGACAAATTGAAGCAAATACATCCAAGAGGAGTAAACGGCAGGACATAGGTAAACTTCAAGCTGAAATCAATCACTTAGAAACAAAGAGAACAATACAAAGAATCAACAAAACCAAGAGCTGGTTCTTTGAGAAAATCAACAAAATAGATTAACTAAAAATGCAGAGACAGGGCGGCGGCGGCGGCGGCGGCGGCGGCGGCAGCGGCAGCAGTGGCTGCTCCAGCTGAAGGGCCATCAGCAGTGGAACCAAGGCATCACAGGGACCAGTTAGGCCCTGCGCCCACGACCACTGACCTTCGCTGACCAGCCGGGCAGCAAGCAGCTGCAGTTGTGCGGCACCTTTCCTGCACGGAGGCCACTTCGGAGCTCGGCCTCCCACCAGTCAGGAGAGGTGCATCCATCTTGGTTCCGGCCTCCGGGGAGCGGACAGACTGAGGTACACAAACATAGTCCGAGGCCAACACCGCGGTGGTCTGAGCCCGACGGGCGTTGGCCTGCACCCAGGCCCTGGGCGGGTCGGGGGACCGTCGGGGTGCCAACCCAGCCAGGAGGTTTTTTGCCCGGGGCTGCGAGCGCGCCGCCGCCATTTTGTCTGCAGGACGACAGAGAGCTCGGGCAGGCAGACCTGTGACAGGCATAGCCTAAAGCTAGCAGAGCGGGGGTCCAGGCCCCAGAGGGCACAGGACTGACCCCAGGAACTGGGCGGCTTGGTGGGCCATCTGTGAGTCAACCCGCCCAGGTGATTGTTAGCAAAGCAGACTCTCCCGGCGCTTTCAGGGAGCGCGGGCGCGCACGCCTGCCCGCCATCCTAGTCACCTGGCAGACCCAATTAACAGTCATAGCCCTAGGGGAACTTTGCTCGGACCTTGGCCTCCCAGGCTTTTGCCTGGACTCAGGGACTGGGCGGCCAGGCTAACCTTGTGTGCGACAGCCCAGTTGGCAGATCGGCTGCCCAGCGGAGTGAGCGGAACACAGGGGAGGTCACAGTAGCATACACCGTCCGCACTCCCTGGGGGTGCACACAGGCTCCATCTGGTCCACAGACACAATCTGGGGCAAGGCCTCAGGCAGAAGCCCTTAGCTCTACTCTCTCCGCTTCCGGATCCAGATCAGTCTGGGCGGCAGCATTACATCTCCAAGTCCTGCAAGTGGCTAGCTGGGCTTCCGGGTGGCCAGCTGGGAGAAGTCAGTGTGCTCCAGTGAATCCAGCGGGCCCCAGCGGGAGCCTTCGGGTGCCTGCTTTGGGATCGGAACAGCCTGGGCAGCAGCACACTATCTACAAGCAGTGCAGGAGGTAAGCTGTGCACCAGAGGCCAACTGGGAAGGGGCAGCTTGCACTGGTGAGTCCAGCACTGACAAGATAAACTAACACCAGTGAGAACTAGATGGCAAAAGGCAAACGCAGGAACGTCACTAACAGAAATCAAGGCAATATGGCAACATCTGAACCCAATTCTCCTCTACCAACATGTCCTGGATACCCCATCACACCAGTAAAACAAGATTTGGATTTAAAATCACTGGTCATGATGCTGGTACAGGAACACATGAAGGACATACATAAAGAAATTCAGGAGAAAATGGATCAAAAGTTAGAAGCCCTTGCAAGGGAAACACAAAAATCATTGAAAGAAATCCAGGAGAATACAAAAGCCAACAAGGAGGAAATGCAAAAAACACTTAAAGAAATACAGGAGAACTTTGGTCAACAGGCTGAGGTCATGAAAGACGAAATACAAAAATCTCTTAAAGAAATACAGGAGAACTTTGGTCAACAGGCTGAGGTCATGAAAGACGAAACACAAAAATCTCTTAAAGAATTACAGGAAAACACAAACATGCAAGTGAAGGAGCTAAGCAAAACCATCCAGGATCTAAAATCAGAAGTAGAAACAACTAAGAAAACTCAAAGGGAGACAACTTTGGAGATAGAAAGCCTTGGGAAGAAATCAGGGGACATACATGCAAATATCAACAACAGAATATAAGAGATAGAAGAAAGAATCTCAGATGCTGAAGATACCATAGAAACCATGGACTCAACAATTATAGAAAATGCAAAATGCAAAAAGCTTGTAACCCAAAATATCCAGGAAATCCAGGACACAATGAGAAGACCAAACCTAAGGATTATAGGCATAGATGAGAGTGAAGATTTACAACTTAAAGGGCTAGCAAATATCTTCAATATAATTATGGAAGAAAACTTCCCTAACCTAAAGAGAGAGGTGCCCATGAATACACAAGAAGCCTACAGAACTCCAAAAAGACTGGACCAGAACAGAAATACTTCCCATCACATAATAATCAAAACACCAAATGTACTAAACAAAGAAAGAATATTAAAGGCAGTAAGAGAAAAGGGCCAAGTAACATATAAAGGAAGACCTATCAGAATCACAACAGACTTTTCACCTGAGACTATGAAGGCTAGAATATCCTGGGTAGATCTCATGCAGACTCTAAGAGAACACAAATGCCAACCAAAACTACTATATCCAGCAAAACTCTCAATCACCGTAGATGGAGAAACTAAGATATTTCATGACAAAACCAAGTTTACCCAATATCTATCCACAAACCCAGCCCTACAAAGGATAATAGGAGGAAAACACCAACAAGGAGGGAAACTTCACCCTGGAAAAAGCAAGATAGTAACCTTTCATCAAACCCAAAAGAAGTTAAGCAATCAATTTTAAAAAATAACATCAAAAATGATAGGAAGTAACAATCACTATTCCTTAATATCTCTTAACATCAATGGACTTAATGCCCCAATAAAAAGACACAGACCAACTGACTGGATACACAAACAGGACCCTACATTTTGCTGCTTACAGGAAACACACCTCAGGGTCAAAGACAAACACTACCTTAGAGTAAAAGGCTGGAAGACAATTTTACAAGCAAATGGTCTCAGGAAACAAGCTGGAGTAGCCATGTTAATATCAGATAAAATTGACTTTCAACCCAAAGTCATCAAAAGAGACTCTGAGGGACACTTCTTGCTGGTCAAAGAAAAAATACAACAAGAAGAACTCTCAATTCTGAACATCTATGCTCCAAATGCAAGGGCACCCTCTTTCATAAAAGAAACTTTATTAAAACTCAAAGCACACATTGCACCTAACACAATAATTGTGGGTGACTTCAACACGGCACTTTCCTCAATGGACTGATCAGGAAAACAGAAACTAAACAGGGACACAATGAAACTAATTGAAGCTTTGGACCAATTAGATTTAACAGATATATATACAACATTCTATCCTAAAAAAAAAGAATATACCTTTTTCTCAGCACCTCATGGCACCTTCTCCAAAATCGACCATATAATTGGTCACAAGACAGACCTCAACAAATATAGGAAGATCGAACTAATCCCATGCCTACTATCAGATCAATATGGAGTAAAAGTGGTCTTCAATAGCAACAAAAACAACTGAAAAACAACATACACGTGGAAACTGAACAATATTCTACTCAATGATACCTTGGTCAAGGAAGAAATAAAGAAAGAAATTAAAGACTTTTTAGAACACAATGAAAATGAAAACACAACATACCCAAATCTATGGGACACAATGAAAGCAGTGCTAAGAGGAAAACTCATAGCCCTGAGTGCCTCCAAAAAGAAAATGGAGAGAGCATACATTACCAGCTTAATGACACACCTGAAAGCCCTAGAACAAAAAGAAGCTATTTCGCCCAGGAGGAGTAGAAGGCAGGAAATCATCAAACTCAGGGCCGAAATCAATCAAGTAGAAACAAAGAGAACCATACAAAAAATCAACAATACCAGGAGCTGGTTCTTTGAGAAAATCAACAAGATAGATAAACCCTTAGCCAGACTGACCAAAGGGCACAGAGAAAGTATCCAAATTAACAAACTTAGAAATGAAAAGGGAGATATAACAACGGAAACTGAGGAAATCCAAAAAATCATCAGATCCTACTACAAGAGCCTATACTCAACACAACTAGAGAATCTGGAGGAAATGGACAATTTCCTTGACAGATACCAAATACCAAAATTAACTCAGGACCAACTAGACCATCTAAACAGTCCCATAATGCCTAAAGAAATAGAAGGAGTCATAGAAAGTCTTCCAACCAAAAAAAGCACAGGACCAGATGGCTTCAGTGCAGAATTCTACCAGACCTTCAAAGAAGAGTTAACACCAATACTCTTCAAACTATTCCACAAAATAGAAACAGAAGGAACACTACCCAATTCCTTCTACGAAGCCACAATTACGCTGATACCAAAGCCACACAAAGATCCAACAAAGAAAGAGAACTTCAGACCAATTTCCCTTATGAACATCGATGCAAAAATACTCAATAAAATTCTTGCCAACCGAATCCAAGAACACATCAAAACGATCATCCACCATGATCAAGTAGGCTTTATCCCGGGAATGCAGGGTTGGTTCAATATACGGAAATCCATCAATACAATCCACTACATAAACAGACTCAAAGAACAAAACCACATGGTCATTTCATTGGATGCTGAAAAAGCATTTGACAAAATTCAGCATCCCTTCATGCTTAAAGTCTTGGAGAGAACAGGAATTCAAGGCCCATACCTAAATATAGTAAAAGCAATATACAGTAAACCGGTAGCCAGCATCAAACTAAATGGAGAGAAACTTGAAGCAATCCCACTGAAATCAGGGACCAGACAAGGCTGCCCCCTTTCTCCTTATCTTTTCAATATTGTACTTGAGGTACTAGCTCGGGCAATTCGACAACATAAGGAGGTCAAAGGGATACAAATTGGAAAGGAAGAAGTCAAACTATCATTATTTGCAGACGACATGATCGTCTACCTAAGTGACCCAAAGAACTCCACTAGAGAGCTCCTACAGCTGATAAACAACTTCAGCAAAGTGGCAGGTTATAAAATCAACTCCAGCAAATCAGTGGCCTTCCTATACTCAAAGGATAAGCAGGCTGAGAAAGAAATTAGGGAAATGACCCCCTTCACAATAGCCACAAACAGTATAAAGTATCTTGGGGTGACTCTTACCAAACATGTGAACGATCTGTATGACAAGAACTTCAAGACTCTGAAGAAGGAAATGGAAGAAGACCTCAAAAAATGGGAAAACCTCCCAAGCTCATGGATTGGTAGAATCAATATAGTTAAAATGGCCATTTTGCCTAAAGCACTATACAGTTTCAATGCAATACCCATCAAAATCCCAACTCAATTCTTCACAGAGTTAGAAAGAGCAATTATCAAATTCATCTGGAACAACAAAAAACCCAGGATAGCTAAAACTATTCTCAGCAACAAAAGAAAATCTGGGGGAATCAGTATCCCTGACCTCAAGCAATACTACAGAGCAATAGTGTTAAAAACTGCATGGTATTGGTACAGTGACAGGCAGGAGGATCAATGGAACAGGATTGAAGATCCAGAAATGAACCCACACACCTATGGCCACTTGATCCTCGACAAAGAGGCTGAAAACTTCCAATGGAAAAAAGATAGCCTTTTCAACAAATGGTGCTGGTTCAACTGGAGGTCAGCATGCAGAAGAATGCGAATTGATCCATCCTTGTCTCCTTGTACTAAGCTCAAATCCAAATGGATCAAGGACCTCCACATAAAGCCAGACACTCTGAAGCTAATAGAAAAGAAACTGGGGAAGACCCTTGAGGACATCGGCACAGGGAGAAAGTTTCTGAACAGAACACCAATAGCGTATGCTCTAAGAGCAAGAATTGACAAATGGGACCTCATAAAATTACAAAGTTTCTGTAAGGCAAAGGACACCATCAAGAGGACAAATCGGCAACCAACAAATTGGGAAAAGATCTTCACCAATCCTACATCAGATAGAGGGCTAATATCCAATATATATAAAGAACTCAAGAAGTTAGACTCCAGAAAACCAAACAACCCTATTAAAAAATGGGGTACAGAGTTAAACAAAGAATTCTCGCCTGAAGAACTTCGGATGGCGGAGAAGCATCTTAAAAAATGTTCAACTTCATTAGTCATTAGGGAAATGCAAATCAAAACAACCCTAAGATTTCATCTTACACCAGTCAGAATGGCTAAGATTAAAAATTCAGGAGACAGCAGGTGTTGGAGAGGGTGTGGAGAAAGAGGAACACTCCTCCACTGCTGGTGGGGTTGCAAATTGGTACAACCACTCTGGAAATCAGTCTGGCGTTTCCTCCGAAAACTGGGCAACTTACTTCCAGAAGATCCTGCTATACCACTCCTGGGCATATACCCAGAAGACTCCCCACCATGTAATAAGGATACATGTTCTACTATGTTCATAGCAGCCCTATTTGTAATTGCCAGATGCTGGAAAGAACCCAGGTATCCCTCAACAGAAGAGTGGATGCAAAAAATGTGGTATATCTACACAATGGAGTACTATTCAGCCATTAGAAACAATGAATTCATGAAATTCTTAGGCAAATGGATGGAGCTAGAGAATATCATACTAAGTGAGGTAACTCAGACTCAAAAGGTGAATCATGGTATGCACTCACTAATAAGTGGATATTAACCTAGAAAACTGGAATACCCAAAACATAATCCACACATCAAATGAGGTACAAGAAGAAAGGAGGAGTGGCCCCTGGTTCTGGAAAGACTCAGTGAAACAGTATTCAGCAAAACCAGAACCGGGAAGTGGGGAAGGGGTGGGTGGGAGGACAGGGGAAGAGAAGGGGGTTTGCGGGACTTTCGGGGAGTGGGGGGGCTAGAAAAGGGGAGATCATTTGAAATGTAAATAAATTATATCGAATAAAAAAAATCTGTCACAAAAAAAATGCAGAGACAGTATTCAAACTAATAAAATAAGATATGAAAAGGGAGACATAACAACAGACACTGAAGAAATTAGAACAAAATCTTTAGGTCTTACTTCAAAAGCCTATACTCCCCCAAATTGGGAAATCTAGATAAAACAGATGCATTTTTAGATAGATAAATACTAAAGTCAAATCAAGAGCAGGTAAAATATTTAAATATTCCTGTAACCTATAAAAGCAGAAGGAGTCATTAAAAGTCTCCCAGACTCCAAAAGCCAAGAACCACGTGGTTTTAGCTCAGAAGTCTACCAGACTTTCAGAAAAGAACTACAACTAATACTCCCCAAGTTATTTCACAAAATAGAAACGGAAGTAACATTACCAAATCCATTGTTTTAGACCACTGTCACTCTGACACCTAAATGACACCCTCATCAAAAAAGGGAACTTCACTTGGATCCAGTGACAAAGCAGTCAGCTCAGCCAGGGGAACACCTGACCTGCAGGGAGTCCCGCGGTTAGACAGAGCCCTGTTGTCCGAGTTCACCACCATTTTGGCTCCTGTGACCAAGCTGCCAGCTCAGCCAGAGACATGAGCCACATCTGACACGGGGAAGATCCCACTTCCTAATACTCCCTAGAGAACCAGAAGGAGCAGGTTAATTGCCACTGCCCCTTTCCACTGGATGTGGTAGACCTGTGCCACATCTGACATGGGGAAGATCCTACTTCCTGATACTCTCTAGAGAAAGTACAACAGTAGGATATTTGGTAGAAGCAGGGGCACTCGAGAACCAGCATCAGCACAGCATTTGAAATCCATCAGTAAGCCCTGTCTTGGGCAGTTTGCCCTACAGTGTGATCAGTGCGTGGAGGGGGTCCTCACAGCGTTGACCATCTTCACTACAGGGCAGACCAGACAGGCAACACCAGGTACACAGAGACAACCCGAGTATAGCACTGCTTCAGACAAGGCACACTAGGGTTCCAATGGCACCCAAGAGTAGGGCAGCACATCAGCAATCTGTGCCAGGGGAAACTCAGTCATCCAGGGGTGTAGAAATAACTTTACAGGCCCACGGGATGTTCAAGCACCAGCCAGAGATAACCAGATGGCAAAAGGCAAACTCAGGAATGTTACTAAGAGAAATCAAGGCAATATGGCAGCATCTGAACCCAATTCTCCAACAACAGCAATTCCTGGCATATGGGATTTTCTAGTGGCTATCTCCAGTTCCCCATCCCCCACTGCTACATATTTCTATTCAGTTTCCTGACTCTCTGTACTTCTTTCCCATCCCTTCTAGGACCTGATCCTCCCCCTTCCCCCTCCCACTTCTTTCTTCCTCCTAGGTTCCTCCACCTGTCCCTCCCTCCTTCCCTCCCTTTCTCCTTCCCTCTGTCTCCTGTGATTATTTCGTTCACCCTTCTATGTAGGATTGAAGCATCTACACTTTGATCTTCCTTCTTAAGCTGTATATTGTTTGTAGGTTGTATTGTGAGTATTCTAAGCTTTTGGGCTAATATCCACTTATCAGTGAGTACATACCATATGTGTTCTTTTGTGTCTGGGTTATCTCACTCAGGACGATATTTTCTGGCTCTATCTGTTTGCTTATGAATTTCATGAAGTCATTGTTTTTAATAGCTGAGTAATACTCCACTGTGTAAATGTACCACACTTTTTGTATCCATTCTTCTGTTGAGGGACATCTTGGTTGTTTCCAGTTTCTGGCTTTTATAAACTACTATAAACACAATGAAGCATGTGTTCTTGCTATATGTTGTTGCATCTTTTGGGTATATATCCAGTAGTGGTATAGCTGGGGTCTTCAGGTAGTACTATTTCTAAGTTTTTGAGAACTACCAGATTGATTTTCAAAGTGATTTTACTAGATTGCAGTCCCATCAGCAACAGAGAAGTGTTCCTCTTTCACCACATCCTCGCCAACACCTGATGTCACCTGAGTTTTTTTTTATCTTAGCCATTTTGATTGCTGTGAGGAAGAAACTAAAAGCTGTTTTAATTTGCATTTCCTGGTGACTAAGGATGTTGAACATTTCTTTAAGTGCTTCTCAGTCATTTGAGATTCCTTTTTTGAGAATTCTTTGTTTAGTTCTATATCCCATTTTTAGTAGGGTTATTTGGTTCTCTGGAGTCTAACTTCTTGAGTTATTTGTACATATTGGATGTAAACCCTCTATTGGGCATAGGATTGTAAAGATCTTTTCCTAGACTGTGGGTTGATGTTTTGTTCTATTGACAGTGTCCTTTGCCTTACAGAAGCTTTGAAATTTTATGAGTTCTATTTGTCAATTCTTGATCTTGGAGCATGAACCATTGGTGTTCTGTTCAGGAACATTGATCCCTTGTGTCTAAAATTTTACAGAATATGAAAAATTCCTTTTGCATTTTGCATTTTCTTTGACTGTTATGTCAATGCTTTCTATGGTATCTTCTACATCTGAAATTCTCTCTTCTATCTCTTGTATTCTGTTGTTGAAACTTATATCCATGGCTCCTGACTTCTTTCCTAGGTTTTCTATGTCAAGATTTGTTTCTCTTTGTGATTTCTTTATTGCTTCTACCTCCATTTTTAAATCCTGGATGGTTTTGTTCAATTTAAAACCAAACCTGTTTGGTTTTGCTTTCCTGTAATTCTTTAAAGGCTTTTACCTTATTAGCTATGTTTTGCATTTCTTTAAGGGAGTTATTTATGTCCTTCTTGAAGCCCTCTATCAGCATCATAAGCTGTGATTTTAAATCCAAATCTTACTTTTCTGGTGTGTTGGGGTAGCCAGGACTTGCTGTTGTGGGAGAATTGGGTTTGGATAGTGCCATGTTGCCTTGATTTCTGTTGGTAGCATTCCTATGCTTGCCTTTTGCCATCTCGTTATGTCTGGTGTTTATTGGCCCTGCTGCCTCTGGCTGCACTTGTTCCTCCTGTCAGCCTATAAGCCTGTCTCAGCACCCCTTGGTGACCAGCTCTCCCCTGGCACAGCATGCTGTGGTGAATTTTGCATTTTATTTGACTGTTGTGTCAGTGCTTTCCATGGTATCTTCTACATCTGAAATTCTCTCTTCTATCTCTTGTATTCTGTTGAAGCTTATATCCATGGCTTCTGACTTTTTTCCTAGGTTTTCTATGTCCAGTTCCTGGGCATAGGTGGAGCCCTGACTTACCCAGTCCCAGCTGTTCTGCAACTCCTGTGTTCCCTGCACTCCTAACTGTACCCACCTACTCAGTCGCTGGAGAGAAGATGATGGTTTCACCTCTAAACCTGGAAGTTAAATCACTCCCTGCAGAGCATTTATTCCCTGGCAGGCTTGGTGCACAGATGGCTGAGTTACTGCCCAGCTCCTGGGTGCAGGTGTCCCCTGCACCCCCTGCTACTCTGCCACATCTGTGTTCCATGCAATCCTGGCTGTATCTGCCTGCTCAGTCACTGGAAAGAAGATGGCACATTTAGTTATTTTCATTATAGAATCACACACCTTCCTTTCAAGCTCCTCTTTGAGTCTTTTAAAAATTTTTATTTATTTTTATTTCAAATGATATCCCTTTCCAGTTGGTTTGCCTTCCACAAACCAACCATCTTATCCCCTTTTCCCTTTGCCTCTATGAGGGTGCTCATTCACCCACTCCTGCCTCACTTCTCTAGCATCTCTCTACACTGGGCATCAACCTTCACAGGATTAAGGGCCTCCCCTCACACTGATGCCAGGGAAAGCCATCCTCTGCTACGTATGTAGCTGAAGCCATGGATCCATGCATGTATACTTTTTGGTTGATGATCTAGTCCCTGAGAAATCTGGGTGGTCTAGTTAGTTGATATTGTTATTGTTCTTCCTCTGGTTGCAATTCCTTTCATCTCCTTCCCCTAGCTCATCCACTGAGGTCCCTGGGCTCAGCCCAAAGCTTGTCTGTGAGTATCTGCATCTGTATTGGTCAGGTGCTTGCAGAACCTCTCAGAGGACAACCATTCCAGGCTCCTGTCAGGAAGCACTTCTTGGCATCAGCAGTAGTGTCAGAGTTTGCTGATGTGAATAAACATGTACTCACCCAGCAAACCCATGAAGAGCAAAGTAACAATTCTACTAAAGTTTTGCAAGCTGAACCAATTCATTTATTGGAGTGTCTTTAAGGATATGAGTGAGGCATTACAGTGGAGTATGTATGAGGGACTACTTAAAGGTGCCTGGATGACTCAGGGACAGCTGCACCTTAAAAAGGCCACCCTATCATTGCTGACAATCCATGAGAGCTGCAGCCTCACTGTTCTCTGAAGGACTTGAAAGCAGAAGGATATATTAATTTCAAGAATCTTCTCCAGGCAAACTCATCTATTCATAAATTCACAGGAAATTCCTTTTTATCTCTAGGAAGGGATTTACTTAGACAGGACTTGATTCACAAGAGTAGCTCCAAGATTCTCAGAAGCAGAAGGACATTAGGCAGGCCTACAAAAAAGGTTGCCCTCATGCCACACAGAAGCCCATGTGCCCTTCTATGGTAGGAAAATGCTCCACATTCAGTAAGAACCTCATGTTGATATCATGTCTTAGGCCCCTTAATCAGTAATACTGGGCACTGTATGCTCATGATACCAACATGTCCCGGATACACCATCACACCAGTAAAACAAGATTTGGATTTAAAATCACTGGTCATGATGCTGGTACAGGAACACATGAAGGAACACAAAAATCATTGAAAGAAATCCAGGAGAATACAAAAGCCAACAATGAGGAAACACAAAAAACACTTAAAGAAATACAGGAGAACTTTGGTCAACAGGCTGACCACCCTCTCCAACACCTGCTGTCTCCTGAATTTTTAATCTTAGCCATTCTGACTGGTGTAAGATGAAATCTTAGGGTTGTTTTGATTTGCATTTCCCTAATGACTAATGAAGTTGAGCATTTTTTAAGATGCTTCTCTGCCATCCGATATTCTTCAGGTGAGAATTCTTTGTTTAACTCTGTATCCCATTTTTTAATAGGGTTGTTTGGTTTTCTGGAGTCTAACTTCTTGAGTTCTTTATATATATTGGATATGAGCCCTCTATCTGATGTAGGATTGGTGAAGATCTTTTCCCAATTTGTTGGTTGCCGATTTGTCCTCTTGATGGTGTCCTTTGCCTTACAGAAACTTTGTAATTTTATGAGGTCCCATTTGTCAATTCTTGCTCTTAGAGCATACGCTATTGGTGTTCTGTTCAGAAACTTTCTCCCTGTACCGATGTCCTCAAGGGTCTTCCCCAGTTTCTTTTCTATTAGCTTCAGAGTGTCTGGCTTTATGTGGAGGTCCTTGATCCATTTGGATTTGAGCTTAGTACAAGGAGACAAGGATGGATCAATTTGCATTCTTCTGCATGCTGACCTCCAGTTGAACCAGCACCATTTGTTGAAAAGGCTATCTTTTTTCCATTGGATGTTTTCAGCCTCTTTGTCGAGGATCAAGTGGCCATAGGTGTGTGGGTTCATTTCTGGATCTTCAATCCTGTTCCATTCATCCTCCTGCCTGTCACTGTACCAATACCATGCAGTTTTTAACACTATTGCTCTGTAGTATTGCTTGAGGTCAGGGATACTGATTCCCCCAGATTTTCTTTTGTTGCTGAGAATAGTTTTAGCTATCCTGGGTTTTTTGTTGTTCCAGATGAATTTGATAATTGCTCTTTCTAACTCTGTGAAGAATTGAGTTGGGATTTTGATGGGTATTGCATTGAATCTGTATAGTGCTTTAGGCAAAATGGCCATTTTAACTATATTGATTCTACCGATCCATGAGCATGGGAGGTTTTCCCATTTTTTGAGGTCTTCTTCCATTTCCTTCTTCAGAGTCTTGAAGTTCTTGTCATACAGATCTTTCACATGTTTGGTAAGAGTCACCCCAAGATAATTTATACTGTTTATGGCTATTGTGAAGGGGGTCATTTCCCTAATTTCTTTCTCAGCCTGCTTATCCTTTGAGTATAGGAAGGCCACTGATTTGCTTGAGTTGATTTTATAACCTGCCACTTTGCTGAAGTTGTTTATCAGCTGTAGGAGCTCTCTAGTGGAGTTCTTTGGGTCACTTAGGTAGACGATCATGTCGTCTGCAAATAATGATAGTTTGACTTCTTCCTTTCCAATTTGTATCCCTTTGACCTCCTTATGTTGTCGAATTGCCCGAGCTAGTACCTCAAGTACAATATTGAAAAGATAAGGTGAAAGGGGGCAGCCTTGTCTGGTCCCTGATTTCAGTGGGATTGCTTCAAGTTTCTCTCCATTTAGTTTGATGCTGGCTACCGGTTTGCTGTATATTGCTTTTACTATGTTTAGGTTTGGGCCTTGAATTCCTGTTCTCTCCAAGACTTTAAGCATGAAAGGATGCTGAATTTTGTCAAATGCTTTTTCAGCATCCAATGAAATGACCATGTGGTTTTGTTCTTTGAGTTTGTTTATGTAGTGGATTGTATTGATGGCTTTCCGTATATTGAACCAACCCTGCATTCCCGGGATAAAGCCTACTTGATCATGGTGGATGATCGTTTTGATGTGTTCTTGGATTCGGTTGGCAAGAATTTTATTGAGTATTTTTGCATCGATGTTCATAAGGGAAATTGGTCTGAAGTTCTCTTTCTTTGTTGGATCTTTTTGTGGCTTTGGTATCAGCGTAATTGTGGCTTCGTAGAAGGAATTGGGTAGTGTTCCTTCTGTTTCTATTTTGTGGAATAGTTTGAAGAGTATTGGTGTTAACTCTTCTTTGAAGGTCTGGTAGAATTCTGCACTGAAGCCATCTGGTCCTGTGCTTTTTTTGGTTGGAAGACTTTCTATGACTCCTTCTATTTCTTTTGGCATTATGGTATCCCTCAACAGAAGAGTGGATGCAAAAAATGTGGTATATCTACACAATGGAGTACTATTCAGCCATTAGAAACAATGAATTCATGAAATTCTTAGGCAAATGAATGGAGCTAGAGAATATCATACTAAGTGAGGTAACCCAGACTCAAAAGGTGAATCATGGTATGCACTCACTAATAAGTGGATATTAACCTAGAAAACTGGAATACCCAAAACATAATCCACACATCAAATGAGGTACAAGAAGAAAGGAGGAGTGGCCCCTGGTTCTGGAAAGACTCAGTGAAACAGTATTCGGCAAAACCAGAACGGGGAAGTGGGAAGGGGTGGGTGGGAGGACAGGGGAAGAGAAGGGGGCTTACGGGACTTTCGGGGAGTGGGGGGGGGGCTAGAAAAGGGAAATCATTTGAAGTGTAATTAAATTATATCGAATAAAAAAAAAGAACTGGCAAATGGGACCTCATAAAATTACAAAGCTTCTGTAAGGCAAAGGACACCATCAAAAGGACAAAATGGGAACCTACAAATCGGGAAAAGATCTTCACCAACCCTACATCTGACAGAGGGCTAATATCCAATATATACAAAGAACTCAAGAAGTTAGACTCCAGAGAGCCAAATAACCCCATTAAAAATGGAGTACAGAGCTAAACAAAGAATTTTCACCTGAAGGACTTCGAATGGCTGAGAAGCACCTTAAGAAATGTTCAACATCATTAGTCATTAGGGAAATGCAAATCAAAACAACCCTGAGATTTTACCTCACACCAGTCAGAATGGCTAAGGTTAAAAACTCAGGAGACAGCAGGTGTTGGCAGGATGTGGAGAAAAAGGAACACTCCTCCACTGTTGGTGGGATTGCAAGATGGTACAACCACTTTGGAAATTAGTCTGGCGGTTCCTCAGAAAACTGGACATGACCCTTCCGAGGACCCTGCTATACCTCTCCTGGGCATATACCCAGAGGATTCCCCAGCATGCAATAAGGACACATGCTCCACTATGTTCATAGCAGCCTTATTTATAATAGCCAGAAGCTGGAAAGAACCTAAATGTCCCTCAATGGAGGAATGGATACAGAAAATATAGTATATTTACACAATGGAGTACTACAATTAAAACAATGAATTCATGAAATTCTTAGGCAAATGGTTGGAACTGGAAAATATCATCCTAAGTGAGTTAACCCAATCACAAAAGAATACACATGGAATGCAATCACTGATAAGTGGATATTAATTAGTCCAGAAGTTCTGAATACTCAAGACACAGTCAGCATATCAAATGATACCCAAAAACAGGGAAAGAGAGGGCCCTGGTTCTGAAAAGAGTTGATCCAGCATTATAGGGGAATACCAGGACAGGGAAGTGGGAGGGGGTGATTGGGAAAAGGGCAGGGGGAAGAGGGCCTATGAGACTGATGGGGAGGGAGGAACCAGGAAAGTGAAAAGCATTCAGAATGTAAACAAAGAATATAGAAAATTTAAAAAAAGAATATATTGTATAAAAATCTTTTGCAGTAAGATAAATAGTAAATAAAAAAGAATTTTGATTAAAAGCAAAAAATAAAAAATAAAAAAATAAAACCTCAGGAGACAGCAGGTGATGGCAAGGATGCGGAGAAAGAGGAACACTCCTCCACTGCTGGTGGGAATGCAAGTTGGCACAACCACTCTGGAAATCAGTCTGGCGGTTCCTCAGAAAACATCTGAGGTTCTCTCTTCTATCTCTTGTATTCTGTTGTTAATGATTGCATCTGTAGCTCCTGACCACTTTCCTAGGTTTTCCCTTTCCAGGGTTGCCTCAATTTGTGTTTCCCTTATTGTTTCCACTTTTAGGTCTTAAACTGCTTTGTTCAATTCCTTCACTTGTTTGATTGTGTTTTTCTGTATTTCTTTAAAGGATTTATTTGCTTCTTCTTTAAGGGATTCTATCCTATTTGCCTGTGATTTCCTGTATTTCTTTCAGTGTGCTATTTATATCCTCCGTGAGGACTTTATTATCTTCATGAGACAGGATTTTAGGTCAGCTTCCTGATTTTCAGGTGTGTTGGTGTATCCAGGGCTTGCTGTGGTGGGAGAACTAGGTTTTGGAGATGCTTCTGTTGATTGTAGTCTTGTGCTTGCCTTTTGCCATTTGGCTATCACTGATGTTAACTGGTGTTGGTGTCTCTGTCCAGAGCCTGCCTTCTGTATCTCTGGGTTGCTGCAGGTCTCTTGGGAGGCCTGTGGCCATGGCTGTAGCAGACTACCTGGGTGGTCCTCAAACTGCTGGGTCTTCAGAGGAGCAATCAAACTGTTACTGTGTGTGTAGCTGTTCTCCAGGGAGGCCTTTAGACTGTGGGGTCAGTTGCCCTGTTGTCCTGCATGCAGCAGAACTCCTTGTAAGCCTTCAGACTCTGGTGTCTTCAGAAGAACAGACAAGCTGGTGATCTCCCCATCAGAAGGTGCAGTCTGAAAGAGGAGAGAAATTATGGGGTAGGAAGTGTTTGGAGAGTGATGGATCCTGAGTATGTTGGGCTCTTTGGGACTCCCAGCTGCTGTAGTTGTTTGGAAGGGTGCCCTACCTATTGATATGCATGCAGCAGAACTCCTGGGAGGTCTTCAGACTGTGACGTCTTCAGAGGAGCAGACAATCTGGTGATCTGCCCCCGCCCAAGGTACAGACCAGAAGTGCATTACTGATTTCTTTGAGTTAATTTTGTACCCTGCCACTTTGCTGAAGTTGGTTATCACCTGTAAGAGTTCTCTGGTAGAACTTGGGGTGTTCGTTATGTATACTATCAAGTCATCTCCAAATAGCAATACTTTGATTTCTTTTCCAATTTTTATCCCCTCAATTTCAATTAGTTGTCTTATTGCCCTGGCTAGAATTTTAAGTACACTATTGAATAGATTGGGAGAGAGTTGGCAACCCTGTCTTGCTCCTAATTTTAGTGGAATGGCTTTATATTTCTCTCCCTTTTCTTGATGTTGGCTATTGGGTTGGTCTATATTGCTTTGATTACCTTTAGAGTTTTACCCTTGATTTAAAACTTTTAACATGAAGTGGTATTAGATTTTTTTGTCAGCATGTAATTACATGATCATATTATTTTTTCTGGCAGTTTGTTTGTATGGTATATTAAATTGATGGGTTTTCATGTTTAACCATCCCTGCATGCCTGGATCATGCCTATCTGATCCTGATGAGCATTTTTGGTGTGTTCCTAGATTTGGTTTGCAAGTATTTTAATGTTTTTACATCAATGTTCATAAGAGAAATTGGTCTGAATTTCACATTCTTTGTTTAGTCTTTGTGTGGTTTAGATATCAAGGTGAGTGTGGTTTCTTAAAATGAGTTTTCCAGTGTTCCTTCTGTTTCTATTTTGTAGAATACAAAAGTTTCTTTTCAAATGATAGAAGCACGTTTTCACTTTCTATTTCTTCACAGATGACCATGAGAAGGAAAAAGCCTTCAGTCAGAGTCCTTGCATCTTAAGTTAGTGTATTTTCTTTACAGTAAAAAAAATTTTAAAATCTCCAAAAACCTACCCTGCAATAAGATTAATAAATCCTATACAGATCCCATCCTCCATTCATTGATAAAACTTAGTCATATACGCTCTCCTTTCTGGTAAAACCCAGAAATCTTTTTTTTCTCCATATATTCTTTATTTACATTTCAAATGATTTCTCTTTTCCTGGATCACCATTCCACAAAAGTCCCATAAGCCCTCTTCCCTCCCCCTGTTCGACAATCAAGCGCTTCCTGCTTCCCCATCCTGGTATTCCCCTACACTGTTGCACTGAGCCTTCCTAGGACCAGGGGCCACCTCTTGCTTCTTTTTGGGCAACATTTGATATGTTAATTGTTTCCTGGGTATTCAAAGCTTCTGGGATAATATCCTCTTGTCAATGAGTGCATGCCATGTGTGTTTATATGTGATTGGGTCACCTCACTCAGGATGGCATCCTCCAGTTCCACCCACTTGCCTAAGAATTTCATGAATTCATTGTTTTTAATAGCTGAGTAGTATTCCATTGTGTAAATATACCACATTTTCTATATCCATTCCTCCACTGAGGGACATCTGGGTTCTTTCCAGCTTCTGGCTATTATAAATAAGGCTGCTATGAACATAGTGGAGCATGTGTCCTTATTACATGCCAGGGAATCCTCTGGGTATATGCCCAGGAGTGGTATAGCAAGGTCCTCCGGAAGTGTCATGCCCAGTGTTCCGAGGAACCGCCAGACTGATTTCCAGAGTGCTTGTACCAGCTTTCAATCCCACCAGCAGTGGAGGAGTGTTCCTCGTTCTCCACATACTCGCCAACACCTGCTGTCTCCTGAGTTTTTAATCTTAGCCATTCTGACTGGTGGAAGATGAAATCTCAGGTTTGTTTTGATTTGCATTTCCCTAATGATTAATGATGTTGAACATTTCTTAAGGTGCTTCTCAGCCATTCGAAATTCTTCAGGTGAAAATTCTTTATTGTCTGTACCCCATTTTTAATGGGGTTATTTGGTTCTCTGGAGTCTACCTTCTTGAATTCTTTGTATATATTGGATATTAACCTTCTGTTGGGTGTAGGGTTGGTGAAGATCATTTCCCAATTTGTTTGTTGCCATTTTGTCCTTTTGACAGTGTACTCTGCCTTACAGAAACTTTGTAATTTTATGAGGTCCCATTTGTCAATTCTTGATCTTAAAACATAAGCTATTGGTGTTCTGTTCAGGAAATTTTCTCCTGTGCCCATGTCCTCAAGGGTCTTCCCGTTTCTTTTCTATTAGTTTCAGCGTGTCTGGCTTTATGTGGAGGTCCTTGATCCACTTGGAGTTGATCTTAGTACAAGGAGATAAGAATAGATCAATTTGCATTCTTCTGCATGGTGACCTCCAGTTGAACCAGCACCATTTGTTGAAAAGGCTATCTTTTTCCACTGGGTGGTTGTAGCTCCTTTGCTGAAGATCAAGTGACCATAGGTGTGTGGGTTCATTTCTGAGCCTTCAGTTCTATTCCATTGATCTACCTGTCTATCACTGTATCAATACCATGAAGTTTTTAACACTATTACTCTATAGTACAGCTTGAGTTCGGGGATACCGATTCCTCCAGAAGTTCTTTTACTGTTGAGAATACGTTTAGCTCTTCTGGGTTTTTTTTTAATTCCAGATGAATTTGAGAATTGCTCCTTCTAACACTATGAAGAACTGAGTTGGGATTTTGATGGGGATTTTATTGAATCTGTATATTTCTTTTGGCAATTTAGCCATTTTTACTATATTAATCCTGACAATCCAAAAGCATCAAGATTTTTCCATCTTCTGAGGTCTTCCTGGATTTCTTTCTTCAGAGACTTGAAGTTCCTGTCATACAGATCTTTCACTTGCTTGGTTAGAGTCACACCAAGATACTTTACATTGTTTGTGGCTATTGTGAAGGGTGTCGTTTCCCTAATTTCTTTCTCAGCCTGTTTATCCTTTGAGTATAGGAAGGCTACTGATTTGCTTGAGTTGATTTATCCAACCACTTTGCCGAAGTTGTTTATCAGCTGTAGAAGTTCTCTGGTGGAGGTTTTTGGGTCACTTAAGTATACTATCATATCATCTGCAAATAGTGATAATTTGACTTCTTCCTTTCCAATTTGGATCCCTTTGACCTCTTTTTGCTGTCTAATTTCTCTAGCTAGGACTTCAAGAACTATATTGAATAAATATGGAGAGAGAGGGTAGCCTTCTCTAGTCCAAGATTTTAGTGGGACTGCTTCAAGTTTCTCTCCATTTAGTTTGATGTTGGCTACTATTGTGCTGTATATTGCTTTTATTATGTATAGGTATGGGCCTTGAATTACTGTTCTTTCTAAGACCTTTAACATGAAAAGGTGCTGAATTTTATCAAATTCTTTTTTAGCATCCAGTGAAATGACCATGTAGTTTATTTCTTTGAGTTTGTTTATGTAGTGGATTACATTGATGGATTTCCATATATTGAACCATCCCTGCAACCCTAGGATGAAGCCTACTTGATTGTGGTGAGTGATGATTTTGATGTGTTCTTAGATTCGTTTGGCAAGAATTTAATTGAGTATTTTTGCATTGATATTCATAAAGGAAATTGGTCTAAAGTTCTCTTTCCTTGTTGGATCTTTGTTTGGTTTTAGTATCAGTGAAATTGTGGCTTCGTAGAATGAATTGCATAGGGTTCCTTCTGTTTCTATTTTGTGGAATAGTTTGAAGAATAATTGGTGTTAGGTCTTCTTTCAAGGTCTGATAGAATTCTGCACTAAAACCATCTGGTCCTGTGCTTTGGTTGTTGTTGTTGGCGAGACTGTCTATGACTACTTCTATTTCTTCAGGGGTTATGGGACCATTTAGATGGTCTATCTGATCCTGATTAAACTTTGGTAGATGGTAACTGTCTAGAAAATTGTCCATTTCATCCAGACTTTCCAGATGTGTTGAGTATAGGCTTTTGTAGTAGGGTATGATAATTTTATAATTTACTGAGTTTCTGTTGTTATTTCTCCCTTTTAATTTCTGATTTTGTTAATTTGGATACTGTCTCTGTGCCCTCTTGTTAGTCTAGCTAAAGGTTTCTCTACCTTGTTGATTTTCTCAAAGAACCAGCTCCTGGTTTTGTTGATTCTTTGTATAATTCTTTTTGTTTCAACTTGGTTGATTTTAGCCCTGAGTTTGATGGTTTCCTGCTGAATATTGCTCCAAGAGGGTTTAACATTCCCTCCTACTCCTCTTGGGTTTATTAGCTTCTTTCTGTTCTCAAACTTTCAGGTGTGTTATTAAGCTGTTAGTGTATGTTCTCTCCAGCTTCGTTTTGGAGGCACTCAGAGCTATGAGTTTTCCTCTTAGCACTGCTTTCATTGTGTCCCATAAATTTGGGTATGTTGTACCTTCATTTTCATTAAATTCTAAAAAGGTTTTGATTTCTTTTTTTATTTCTTCCTTGACCAAAGTATAATTGAGTAGAGCATTGTTCAGTTTCCGTGTGTATGTGGTCTTTCTGTTGTTTTTGTTACATTGAAGACCACCCTTACAACATCATAATCTGAGAGGAGGCATGGAATTAGTTTGATCTTCTATCTGTTGAGTTCTGTTTTGTGACCAATTACATGGTCAGTTTTGGAGAAGGTACCATGATGTGCTGAGAAGGTATTTTTTTTTAATTTAGGATGAAATGTTCTATACATATCTATTAAGTCCATTTGGTCCAAAACTTCTGTTAGTTTCACTATGTTTCTGTTTAGTTTGTGTTTCCCTGATCAGTCCATTGAGGAGGGTGTGGTGTTGAAGTCATCCACAATTATTGGGTGGGGTGCGATGTGTGCTTTAAGCTTTAGTACAGTTTCCTTTACAAATGAGGGCGCCCGAAAGAGGGCGGCGGCGGCGGCGGCGGCGGCGGTAGCAGTGGCTGCTCCAGCTGAAGGGCCATCAGCGGTGGAACCAAGGCGACACAGGGTCCAGTTAGGCCCTGCGCCCACGACCACTGACCTTCGCTGACCAGCCGGGCGGCAAGCAACTGCGGTTCTGCGGAGCCTTTCGCTGCACGGAAGCCACTTCAGAACTCGGCTGCCCGCCAGTCAGGAGAGACTCACCGCCATCTTGATCCCGGGCTCCAGAGATCGGTCAGACCGAGGTACACAAACATAATCCTAGGCCCAACACCGCAGGGGTCGGAGCCAGACGGGCGTTGGCCTGCACCCAGGCCCTGGGCTGTTCGAGTGGCCATCGGGGCGCCAACCCAGCCAGGAGTTTTTTTTTTTGCCCCGGCCGGTGCACGCGCCGCCATTTTGCCTACAGGAGCCAGAGTGCTTGGGAGGGCAGAGACTGCTAACAAGCGTAGCCTGAGGCTAACAAAACGGGGGTCTAGGCCCCAAAAGGCACAGGACTGACCCCAAGAACTGGGCGGCTTGGTGGGCCATCTGTGTGTCAACCAGCCCAGGAGGTTATTAGCACAACAGACTCTCCCGGTGCTTTCGCGGAGCGCGGACGCGCACGCCCGCCATCCGGGTCACCTGGCGGACCCAAATAACAGACATAGCCCTAGGGGAACTTTGCTCGGACCTTGGCCTCCCAGGCGTTTGCCTGGACTCAGGGCCCAGGCGACAAGGCTAACCTAGTGTGCGCCAGCCCGGTTGGGGAAATCGGCTGCCCAGCGGAGTGAGCGGAGCACAGGGGAGGTCACAGCAACATTCACCTTCGGAGCTCCCTGGGGGTGCACACGGGTTCCACCTGGTCCACAGACACAATCTGGGGCAAGGCCTCAGGCAGAAGCCCCCAGCCCAACTCTCTCCGCTTCAGATCAGCCTGGGTGGCCGCCACATCTCCAGGTCCCTCAAGAGGCTAGTGGGGGCTTCCGGGCGGCCAGCTGGGAGAAGTCGGTGTGCTCCAATAAATCCTGCGGGCCCCAGCGGGAGCCTTCAGGTGCCTGCTTCGGGATCTGAACAGCCTGGACAACAGCACCCTGTCTATAGGCAGTGCAGAGTGTAAGCTGTGCACCAGAGGCCAACGGGGAAGGGGCAGCTTGCACTGGTGAGTCCAGCACTGACAAGACCAAGTAACACCAGTGAGAGCTAGATGGCAAAAGGCAAACGCAGAAACGTCACTAACAGAAATCAAGGCAATATGGCAACATCTGAACCAAATTCTCCTCTACCAGCAAGTCCTGGATACCCCATCACACCAGTAAAACAAGATTTGGATTTAAAATCACTGGTCATGATGCTGGTACAGGAACACATGAAGGCCATTGAGGAGAAAATGGATCAAAAGTTAGAAGCCCTTGCAAGGGAAACACAAAAATCATTGAAAGAAATCCAGGAGAATACAAAAGCCAACAAGGAGGAAATGCAAAAAACACTTAAAGAAATACAGGAGAACTTTGCTCAACAGGCTGAGGTCATGAAAGACGAAACACAAAAATCTCTTAAAGAAATACAGGAGAACTTTGGTCAACAGGCTGAGCTCATGAAAGAGGAAACACAAAAATCTCTTAAAGAATTACAGGAAAACACAAACATGCAAGGGAAGGAGCTAAGCAAAACCATCCAGGATCTAAAATCAGAAGTAGAAACAACTAAGAAAACTCAAAGGGAGACAACTTTGGAGATAGAAAGCCTTGGGAAGAAATCAGGGGACAGAGATGCAAATATCAACAACAGAATACAAGAGATAGAAGAAAGAATCTCAGACGCTGAAGATTCCATAGAAACCATGGACTCAACAGTTAAAGAAAATGCAAAGTGCAAAAAGCTTGTAACCCAAAATATCCAGGAAATCCAGGACACAATGAGAAGACCAAACCTAAGGATTATAGGCATAGATGAGAGTGAAGATTTACAACTTAAAGGGCCAGCAAATATCTTCAATAAAATTATGGAAGAAAACTTCCCTAACCTAAAGAGAGAGATGCCCATGAATATACAAGAAGCCTACAGAACTCCAAACAGACTGGACCAGAACAGAAATACTTCCCGTCACATAATAATCAAAACACCAAATGTTCTAAACAAAGAAAGAATACTAAAGGCAGTAAGAGAAAAAGGCCAAGTAACATATAAAGGAAGACCTATCAGAATCACAGCAGACTTTTCACCTGAGACTATGAAGGCTAGAAGGTCCTGGGCAGATCTCATGCAGACTCTAAGAGAACACAAATGCCAACCAAAACTACTATATCCAGCAAAACTCTCAATCACCATAGATGGAGAAACTAAGATATTTCACGACAAAACCAAGTTCACCCAATATCTATCCACAAACCCAGCCCTAAAAAGGATAATAGGAGGACAACACCAATACAAGGAGGGAAACTCCACCCTGAAAAAAGCAAGATAGTAACCTTTCATCAAACCCAAAAGAAGTTAAGCAATCAAATTTAAAAAATAACGTCAAAAATGATAGGAAGTAACAATCACTATTCCTTAATATCTCTTAACATCAATGGACTCAATGCCCCAATAAAAAGACACAGACTAACTGACTGGATACGTAAACAGGACCCTACATTTTGCTGCTTACAGGAAACACACCTCAGGGTCAAAGACAAACACTACCTTAGAGTAAAAGGCTGGAAGACAATTTTACAAGCAAATGGTCTCAGGAAACAAGCTGGAGTAGCCATTTTAATATCAGATAAAATTGACTTTCAACCCAAAGTCATCAAAAGAGACTCTGAGGGACACTTCTTGCTGGTCAAAGGAAAAATACAACAAGAAGAACTCTCAATCCTGAACATCTATGCTCCAAATGCAAGGGCACCCTCTTTCATAAAAGAAACTCTATTAAAACTCAAAGCACACATTACACCTAACACAATAATTGTGGGTGACTTCAACACTGCACTTTCCTCAATGGACCGATCAGGAAAACAGAAACTAAACAAGGACACAATGAAACTAATTGAAGCTTTGGACCAATTAGACTTAACTGATATATATAGAACATTCTATCCTAAAACAAAAGAATATACCTTTTTTTCAGCACCTCATGGTACCTTCTCCAAAATCGACCATATAATTGGTCACAAGACAGACCTCAACAAATATAAAAAGATAGAACTAATCCCATGCCTCCTATCTGATCACTATGGAATAAAAGTGGTCTTCAATAGCAACAGAAACAACAGAAAACCCACATACACGTGGAAATTGAACAATATTCTACTCAATGACACCTTGGTCAAGGAAGAAATAAAGAAAGAAATTAAAGACTTTTTAGAACACAATGAAAATCAAAACACAACATACCCAAATCTATGGGACACAATGAAAGCAGTGCTAAGAGGAAAACTCATAGCCCTGAGTGCCTCCAAAAAGAAAATGGAGAGAGCATACATTACCAACTTAATGACACACCTGAAAGCCCTAGAACAAAAAGAAGCTATTTCACCCAGGAGGAGTAGAAGGCAGGAAATCATCAAACTCAGGGCCGAAATCAATCAAGTAGAAACAAAGAGAACCATACAAAAAATCAACAAAACTAGGAGCTGGTTCTTTGAGAAAATCAACAAGATAGATAAACCCTTAGCCAGACTGACCAAAGGGCACAGAGAAAGTATCCAAATTAACAAACTTAGAAATGAAAAGGGAGACATAACAACGGAAACTGAGGAAATCCAAAAAATCATCAGATCCTACTACAAGAGCCTGTACTCAACACAACTGGAGAATCTGGAGGAAATGGACAATTTCCTTGACAGATACCAAATACCAAAATTAAATCAGGACCAACTAGACCATCTAAACAGTCCCATAAAGCCTAAAGAAATAGAAGGAGTCATAGAAAGTCTTCCAACCAAAAAAATCACAGGACCAGATGGTTTCAGTGCAGAATTCTACCAGACCTTCAAAGAAGAGTTAACACCAATACTCTTCAAACTATTCCACAAAATAGAAACAGAAGGAACACTACCCAATTCCTTCTACGAAGCCACAATTACGCTGATACCAAAGCCACACAAAGATCCAACAAAGAAAGAGAACTTCAGACCAATTTCCCTTATGAACATCGATGCAAAAATACTCAACAAAATTCTTGCCTACCGAATCCAAGAACACATCAAAACGATCATCCACCATGATCAAGTAGGCTTTATCCCGGGAATGCAGGGTTGGTTCAATATACGGAAATCCATCAATACAATCCACTACATAAACAAACTCAAAGAACAAAACCACATGGTCATTTCATTGGATGCTGAAAAAGCATTTGACAAAATTCAGCATCCTTTCATGCTTAAAGTCTTGGAGAGAACAGGAATTCAAGGCCCATACCTAAACATAGTAAAAGCAATATACAGCAAACCGGTAGCCAGCATCAAACTAAACGGAGAGAAACTTGAAGCAATCCCACTGAAATCAGGGACCAGACAAGGCTGCCCCCTTTCTCCTTATCTTTTCAATATTGTACTTGAGGTACTAGCTCGGGCAATTCGACAACATAAGGAGGTCAAAGGGATACAAATTGGAAAGGAGGAAGTCAAACTATCATTATTTGCAGACGACATGATCGTCTACCTAAGTGACCCAAAGAACTCCACTAGAGAGCTCCTACAGCTGATAAACAACTTCAGCAAAGTGGCAGGTTACAAAATCAACTCAAGCAAATCAGTGGCCTTCCTATACTCAAAGGATAAACAGGCTGAGAAAGAAATTAGGGAAATGACCCCCTTCACAATAGCCACAAACAGTATAAAGTATCTTGGGGTGACTCTTACCAAACATGCGAAAGATCTGTATGGCAAGAACTTCAAGACTCTGAAGAAGGAAATGGAAGAAGACCTCAAAAAATGGGAAAACCTCCCATGCTCATGGATCGGTAGAATCAATATAGTTAAAATGGCCATTTTGCCTAAAGCACTATACAGATTCAATGCAATACCCATCAAAATCCCAACTCAATTCTTCACAGAGTTAGAAAGAGCAATTATCAAATTCATCTGGAACAACAAAAAACCCAGGATAGCTAAAACTATTCTCAGCAACAAAAGAAAATCTGGGGGAATCAGTATCCCTGACCTCAAGCAATACTACAGAGCAATAGTGTTAAAAACTGCATGGTATTGGTACAGTGACAGGCAGGAGGATCAATGGAACAGGATTGAAGATCCAGAAATGAACCCACACACCTATGGCCACTTGATCCTCGACAAAGAGGCTGAAAACATCCAATGGAAAAAAGATAGCCTTTTCAACAAATGGTGCTGGTTCAACTGGAGGTCAGCATGCAGAAGAATGCGAATTGATCCATCCTTGTCTCCTTGTACTAAGCTCAAATCCAAATGGATCAAGGACCTCCACATAAAGCCAGACACTCTGAAGCTAATAGAAAAGAAACTGGGGAAGACCCTTGAGGACATCGGTACAGGGAGAAAGTTTCTGAACAGAACACCAATAGCGTATGCTCTAAGAGCAAGAATTGACAAATGGGACCTCATAAGGTTACAGAGTTTCTGTAAGGCAAAGGACACCATCAAGAGGACAGATCGGCAACCAACAAATTGGGAAAAGATCTTCACCAATCCTACATCAGATAGAGGGCTAATATCCAATATATATAAAGAACTCAAGAAGTTAGACTCCAGAAAACCGAACAACCCTATTAAAAAATGGGGTACAGAGTTAAACAAAGAATTCTCACCTGAAGAACTTCGGATGGCGGAGAAGCATCTTAAAAAATGCTCCACTTCATTAGTCATTAGGGAAATGCAAATCAAAACAACCCTAAGATTTCATCTTACACCAGTCAGAATGGCTAAGATTAAAAATTCAGGAGACAGCAGGTGTTGGAGAGGGTGCGGAGAAAGAGGAACACTCCTCCACTGCTGGTGGGGTTGCAAATTGGTACAACCACTCTGGAAAGCAGTCTGGCGGTTCCTCCGAAAACTGGGCACCTCACTTCCAGAAGATCCTGCTATACCACTCCTGGGCATATACCCAGAGGATTCCCCACCATGTAATAAGGATACATGCTCTACTATGTTCATAGCAGCCCTATTTATAATTGCCAGATGCTGGAAAGAACCCAGGTATCCCTCAACAGAAGAGTGGATACAAAAAATGTGGTATATCTACACAATGGAGTACTATTCAGCCATTAGAAACAATGAATTCATGAAATTCTTAGGCAAATGGATGGAGCTAGAGAACATCATACTAAGTGAGGTAACCCAGACTCAAAAGGTGAATCATGGTATGCACTCACTAATAAGTGGTTATTAACCTAGAAAACTGGAATACCCAAAACATAATCCACACATCAAATGAGATACAAGAAGAAAGCAGGAGTGGTCCCTGGTTCTGGAAAGACTCAGTGAAACAGTATTTGGCAAAACCAGAACGGGGAACTGGGAAGGGGTGGGAGGGAGGACAGGGGAAGAGAAGGGGGCTTACGGGACTTTCGGGGAGTGGGGGGGGGGGGGCTAGAAAAGGGGAAATCATTTGAAATGTAAATAAATTATATCAAATAAAAAAAAAAAAAAAAAAAAAAGATTGTTCAAAGAAAAAAAAAAAAAAAAAAAAAAAAACAAAAAACAAAAAAAAAAAAAAACAAATGAGGGCGCCCTTATATTTGGAGCACAGATGTTCAGAATTGAGAGTTCTTCCAGGTAGATTTTTCCTTTGATGAATATATAGTGTCCCTCTGTTTCTTTTTTGATGATTTTTGGTTGAAAGTCTATTTTATTGGATATTAGAATTGCTACTCCAGCTTGTTTCCTGGGACCATTTGCTTGGAAAACTGTTTTCCAGCCTTTTACTCTGAGGTAGTGTTTTTCTTTGACACTGAGATGTGTTTCCTGCATGCAGGAAAATGTTGGGTCTTGTTTATGTATCCAGTCTGTTAGTCTATGTCTTTTTATTGGGGAAATGAGTCCATTGATGTTAAAAGATATTAAGGAATAGTGATTGTTGCTTCCTTCTATTTTTATGTAATTTTTATGTTTGAGTGGTTATGTTCTTTTGGGTTTGTTGAAAGAAGATTAATTTCTTGCTTTTTCTAGTATGCAGGTTCCCTACTTTGGTTAGTGTTTTCCATACATTGTCCTTTGAAGGGCTGGATTAGTGGAAAGATACTGTGTAAATTTGTTTTTGTCATGAAATACCATTGGTTTCTCCATCTATGGTAATTGAGATATTTGCTGGATATAGCAGTCTGGGTTGTCATTTGTGTTCTCTTCGAGTCTGTATAACATCTGCCCAGGCTCTTCTGGCTTTCATAATCTCTGGTGAGAAGTCCAGTGTAATTCTGATAGGTCTACCTTCATATGTTACTTGACCTTTTTCCCTTACTGCTTTTAATATTCTTTCTTTGTTTAGTACATTTGGTATTTTAATTGTTATGTGCAGGGAGGAATTTCTTTTCTGATCCAGTCTATTTGGAGTTCTGTAGGCTTCTTGTATGTTCATGGGCATCTCTTTCTTTAGGTTAGTGAAGTTTTCTTCTATATTTTGTTGAAGACATTTACTGGCTCTTTAAGTTGGAAATCTTCACTCTCTTCTATAGCTATAATCCTTAGGTTTGGTCTTCTCATTTGTCCTGGACTTCCTGGATGTTTCGGGTCAGGATCTTTTTGCATTTTTCATATTCTTTGACTGTTGCATCAGTGCTTTCTATGGTAACCTCTGCATCCGATGTTCTTTCTTCTATCTCTTATATTCTGTTGTTGATGCTTGGATCCATGACTTCTGACTTCTTTCCTGGATTTTCTATGTCCCAAGTTGTCTCCCTTTGTGATTTCATTATTGTTTCACCCTCCTTCTTTAGATCCTGGATGGCTTTGTTCAGTTCCTTCCCCTGTTTTGTTGTGTTTTCCTTTAGTTCTTCAGGGGCTTCTCCCTGTTTACTTGTGTTCTCCTGTATTTCTTTAAAGGAGTTATTTATGTCCTTCTTGAAGCCCTCCATGATGCCCTTCATCAGCATCATGACCTGTGGGTTTGTTTTTGTTTTTTGGGGTTTTTTTTTTGTTTTGGTTTTGATATGATTTTTATTTTCTAAATACTTTTATATTCCAAATGATTTCCCCTTTCACCATAAGTCCAGTTACCCCCCCATAAGTCCCAAATGCCCTCTTCCTTCAGCCCATTCCCCAATCAACCCCCTCCCACTTCTCTGTCCTGGTAATTCTCTACATTGCTGCATCAAGCCTTTCCAGGACCAGTGCCCTCAGGTTTTTGGTTACGTCTCTGTGATCCCCCATGGGCACAGGATAGTTGAATTTGTGGTGTCCTTAACCTCTCTTGTTCACACTTTCCCAAGATGCCGTGAGTACTGCCTGATATTCAGCTGTGGGTCTATGTATCTGTTTCCATCTGCTGCTGGATGAAGCCTCTCAGGAGACAGTTATGCTTGGCTCCTGGCTACAAAATTGCAAAGTTTCTGTAAGGCAAAGGACACCATCAAGAGGACAAATCGGCAAACAACAAATTGGGAAAAGATCTTCACCAATCCTACATCAGATAGAGAGCTAATATCCAATATATATAAAGAACTCAAGAAGTTAGACTCCAGAAAACCAAACAACCCTATTAAAAAATGGAGTACAGAGTTAAACAAAGAATTCTCACCTGAAGAACTTCGGATGGCGGAGAAGCATCTTAAAAAATGCTCAACTTCATTAGTCATTAGGGAAATGCAAATCAAAACAACCCTGAGATTTCACCTTACAAGAGTCAGAATGGCTAAGATTAAAAATTCAGGAGACAGCAGGTGTTGGAGAGGGTGTGGAGAAAGAGGAACACTCCTCCACTGCTGGTGGGGTTGCAAATTGGTACAACCACTCAGGAAATCAGTCTGGCGGTTCCTCCAAAAACTGGGCACCTCACTTCCAGAAGATCCTGCTATACCACTCCTGGGCATATACCCAGAGGATTCCCCACCATGTAATAAGGATACATGCTCTACTATGTTCATAGCAGCCCTATTTATAAGTGCCAGATGCTGGAAAGAACTCAGGTATCCCTCAACAGAAGAGTAGATCCAAAAAATGTGCTATATCTACACAATGGAGTACTATTCAGCCAGTAGAAACAATGAATTCATGAAATTCTTAGGCAAATGGATGGAGCTAGAGAACATCATACTAAGTGAGGTAACCCAGACTCAAAAGGTGAATCATGGTATGCACTCACTAATAAGTGGATATTAACCTAGAAAACTGGAATACCCAAAACATAATCCACACATCAAATGAGGTACAAGAAGAAAGGAGGAGTGGCCCCCTGTTCTGGAAAGACTCAGTGAAGCAGTATTCGGCAAAACCAGAACGGGAAAGTGGGAAGGGGTGTGTGGGAGGACAGGGGAAGAGAAGGGGGCTTATGGGACTTTCGGGGAGTGGGGGGCTAGAAAAGGGGAAATCATTTGAAATGTAAATAAATTATATCAAATAAAAAATAAAAAATAAAAAATGATAGGAAGCAATAACCACTACTCCTTGATATCTCTTAACATCAATGGACTCAATTCCCCAATTAAAAGACATAGACTAACAGACTGGTTACTTAAACAGGACCCTACATTTTGCTGCATACAGGAAACACACCTCAGTGTCAAAGACAAAAACTACCTTAGAGTAAAAGGCTAGAAGACAATTCTACAAGCAAATCGTCCCAGAAAACAAGCCAGAGTTGCCATTCTAATTTCAGATAAAATTGACTTCCAACCTAATGTCATCAAAAGAGACATGGAAGATCACTACTTGCTGGTCAAAGGAAAAATCCAACAAGAAGAACTCTCAATCCTGAACATATATGCCTCAAACACAAGGGTGCCCTCATTCATAAAAGAAATTTTACTAAAGCTCAAAGTACACATTGCACCTAACACAATAATTGTGGGTGACTTCAACACTCCACTCTCACCAATGGACCAATCAGGAAAACAGAAACTAAACAGGGAGACAATGTAAGTAATCGAAGCTTTGAACCAATTGGAGTTAATATATATATATATATATATATATATATATATATATATATAACTTTTTATCCCAAAGCAAAAGAATATACCTTTTTCTCAGCACCTCATGGTACCTTCTCCAAAATAGATTATATAGTTGGTCACAAGACAGACTTCAACAAATATAAGAATATTGAAAAAATCCCATGCCTCCTATCAGATCACTATGGAGTAAAAGTGGTCTTTAGTAACAGTAAAAACAACAGAAAGCCCACATACACATGGAAACTGAACAATACTCTACTCAATGATACCTTGATCAAGGAAGAAATAAAGAAAGATATCAAAGATTTCTTAGAATTTAATGAAAATGAAGGCACAACATACACAAATCTATGGGACACAATGAAAGCAGTGCTAAGAGGAATACTCATAGCTTTGAGTGCCTCCAAAAAGAAATTCGAGAGTGCATACACTAGAAGGTTAACAGAACAGCTGAAAGCCTTGGAACAAGAAGAAGCTAATCCAGGAAGAGAAGAAGACAGGAAATCATCAAACTCAGGGGTGAAATCAATCAAGTAGAAACCAAGAGAACCATACAAAGAATCAATAAGACAAAAAGCTGGTTCTTTGAAAAAATCAACAAGATAGATAAACCCTTAGCCAGACTAACCAAGGGCACAGAGAAAGTATCCAAATTAACAAAATTAGAAATGAAAACAGAGATATTACAACAGAAACCGAGGAAATTCAAAAAATCATCGGATCCTACTACAAAAACGTGTACTCAACATTACTGGAGAATCTGGAGGAAATGGACATTTTCTGAGACAGATACCGATTATCAAAATTAAACCAGGATCAAATAGACCATCTAAACAGACCCATAACCCCTAAAGAAATAGAAGGGATCATAGATAGCCTTCTGACCAAAAAAAGCACAGGACCAGATGGTTTCAATGCAGAATTCTATCAGAACTTCAAAGAAGACTTAACACCAATACTCTTCAAACTATTCCACCAAATAGAAACAGAAGGAACACTACCCAACTCCTTCTTTGAAGCCACTATTATGCTGATACCAAAACCACACAAAGATCCAACTAAGAAAGAGAATTTCAGGCCAATTTCTCTTATGAATATCGATGCAAAAATACTAAGTAAAATTCTTGCCCACCGAATCCAAGAACACATCAAAACGATCATCCACCATGATCAAGTAGGCTTCATCCCAGGGATGCAGGGATGGTTCAATATAAGGATCAAGGACCTCCACATAAAATCTGACACACTGAAACTAACAGAAAAGAAAGTGGGGAAGACCCTGGAGTACATGGGCACAGGGGAAAAGTTCCTGAATAGAACACCAATAGCTTATGCTCTAAGATCAAGAATTGACAAATGGGACCTCATAAAACTACAAAGTTTCTGGAAGGCAAAGGACACCGTTAAAAGGACAAAACGTCAACCAACAGACTGTGAAAGGATCTTCACCAACCCTAAATCTGACAGAGGGCTAATATCTAATATATACAAAGAACTCAAGAAAGTAGAACCCAGAGAAACAAATAACCCCATTAAAAAGTGGGGTACGGAGTTAAAGAATTTTCACATGAAGAACTTCGGAGAGCTGAGAAACACCTTAAGAAATGTTCAACATCATTAATCATTAGGGAAATGCAAATCAAAACAACCCTCAGATTTCACCTCACACCAGTCAGAATGGCTAAGGTCAAAATCTCAGGAGACAGCAGGTGTTGGCGAGGATGTGGAGAAAGAGGAACACTCCTCCACTGCTGGTGGGATTGCAAGCTGGTGCAACCACTTTGGAAATCAGTATGGCAGTTCCTCACAAAACTGGGCATGTCACTTCCTGAGGACTCTGTTATACCACTCCTGGGCATATATCCAGAGGATTCTTCAGCATGCAATAAGGACACACGCACCACTATGTTCATAGCAGCCCTATTTGTAGTAGCCAGAAGCTGGAAAGAACCTAGGTGTCCTTCAACAGAGGAATGGATACAAAAAATGAGGTATATTTACACAATGGAGTACTATTCAGCCATTAGAAACAATGAATTCATGAAATTCTTAGAGAAATGGATGGAGCTGGAGAACATCATACTAAGTGAGGTAACCCAGACTCAAAAGATTAATCATGGTATGCACTCACTGATAAGTGGATATTAGCCTAGGAACTTTGAATACCCAGGACATAATCCACAAATTAAATGATGTCCAAAAAGAATGTAGGAGTGGCCCCTGGTTCTGGCAAGACTCAGTGCAAGAGTATAGGGAAATTCCAGAACAGGGAAATGGGAAGGGGTGGATGGAAGAACAGGGGGACGGAAGAGGGCTCATGGGACTTGCGGGGAGTGGGGACCCAGAAAAGGGGAAATCATTTGAAATGTAAATAAAAATACATCAATAAAAATGAGAATTAAAAAAAAAGAATAGAAGAAGTTGATGAGTCAAACGCCAAGGACAAGAAAATATTTTAATCAAGATCATAGAAGAAAATTTCCCCAACCTAAAGAAAGAGATACCTATGAGCATACAGAACACAAATTAGATTGGACTAGAATAGAAAATCATTCCACAACTTAATAATCAAAACACCCAATCTACAGAACAAAGAAAAATATTAAAAGCTGCAAGAGGAAAAGGCTAAGCAACATACAAATACATTAGACTTGACCAGAATAGAAAATATTCCCAGCACATAATCAAAACACTAAATATACAGAAGAATGAAAGTATATTAAATGCTCCAAGAGTAAAAGGCAGACCTATCAGAATTACACTCAACTTCTAAATAGAGACTTGAAATGCTAGAATGGTCTGGACAGATATTTTTTAACTTCTAAGAAAACCACAGATTCCAACCTACACTACTATACTCAACAAAACTGTCAATTACCTTAAATGGAGAAAACAAGCAAAACCAAAATCAAATTTATATCCAAAAATACAGCACTACAGATATACTGAAAGTAAATTTCCAACCAAAGTGGGATATCTACACCCAAGACAAAAACAGATAATCAGTAATTCTATACCATCAAAGGAAAACAAGGGAAGAACAGGTGTTCACAAAGCATGCATGTATGAACACACACATATATCACATCACACACAAATACACACATACTAATGCCATTAACATCAAAATGACAGGAATCATTAATTACTTGTCACTAATATTTCTCCACATCAATAGACTCAATTCCTTAATAAAAAGACATAGTCTGACAGAATGGATGCTTCAATGTGCTGCATACAAAGAGCATACATATCTCAGTACTAAAGATAGACATTACCTCTGAGTAAAGGGCTGGAAAAAAGCTTTCCAAGCAAACAGACCCAAGAAGCAACTTGGAATAGATATTCTAATATTTAATAAAATAGATTTATAACCAGAAGTAAGCAGAGAGAGAAGCCTACTTCATACTCATCAAAGCAAAAATCTACCAAAATGATATCTCACATTTGGACATCTATGCTAAAAACATAAGGGCACCTACATTTGTAAAGGAAACATTACTAAAACCTAAATATCACATTAAACTTCACACATTAAGAATGGAAGGCTTCAATACCCCACTCTCATCGATAGATAGGTCATCCAGAAAAAATAATAAAAATAACCAATATTATTAATCAATTGGTCTTAGAAGATATCTGCAGAACATTTCACACGTACACAAAAGAAAATACCTTCTTCTCAGCATCTCATAGAACAGTCTATAAATTGGCTATATATTTGGTCACAAAACAAGCCTCAACAGATTCAAGACAATTGAAATAACACCTTGTATCTTATCAGACCACCCTGTATTAAAGCTGGACTTCAACAACAACAGAAACACCAGAAAGCCTACATACTCACGGAAACTGGACAACTCTCTGCTCAATGATCTCTGGTCCAGTGAAGAAATAAAAAATTAAAGACTTTCAAGAATTCAATGATAAAACAGAGTATACCCAATTTTTTTGGGACAGAATATAAGCAGTTCTAGGAGTAATGTTCATAGCACTAAGTGCCTTCATAAGTAAATTATTAAGTTCTCATATTAGCAATTTAAAAGTATATCTGAAAAGATATAGAAAAAAGAATCAAACATACAAAGGAGAAGTAGAAGTCAGGGCAAAATCAAAATTAGGGACAAAACCAAGCACTTAGAAACAAGAGAAGAGTATAAAGAATCAAGGAAATTAAGAGGTGTTTCTTTGAGAAAATCTACAAGATAGACAAACCCTTAGCCAAAGTAACTAAAAGACAGAGAGACAGTTTACAAATAACCTAAATCAAAAATGAAAAGGGAGAGATAACAATGCACAATGAGGACATTCAAAAATCATCAGGTTATACTTCAAAGACCTGTACTCCACAAAATTGGAAAATCTGAACAAAGTGGATAGTTTTCTATACAGATGCCACTTCCCAACATTAAATCAAGGTCAGATAAACTATTTAAACAGCTGTATAAAACCTAAGAAAATAGAAGTAGTCATTAAAATTCTCTCAATCAATAAAAGCTCAGGACAAGATAGTTTTAGCACAGAATTATGCTAGACTTTCAAAGAAGAGTATAATAATACTTCTTAAGCTATTCCACAAAATAGAAATGGAAGGACCACTTTAAACCCATTCTATGAGGCCTGATTTACCCTGATACCTAAATCACACAGGCTCAACAAAGAAAGAGAATTTCAGCCCAATTTCTCTTATGAACACTGATGGAAAATTATTGAATGAAATACTTGCAAAATAAATACATGAGCATCAAAAACATCATCTACTGAGAATAAATAGGTTTCTTCCCAGGGATGCAGTAATTATTCTATATATGAAAATCCATCAAAATAATCCACATGATCATCTCACTTAATGCTGAATAAGCCTTTGACAAATTCCAACACCCCTTTATATTAAAAGTCTTATATCAGCGATACAAGGCACATACATAAACCTAATAAAAGCAATATACAACAAACCAATACCCAACATCAAAGTGGAGAGAAAATTAAAACAATTCTACTAGAACCAGGAATGAGACAAGGCAGCCCACTCCCTATTCAAGACAGTACTTGAAGTTCTTGCTAGAGACATAAGACAAAGGAGATTCAGGGGAAACAAATTGGAAAGGAAAAATGTCACAGTATCACTGTGGATGATACGATAGTGTATATAAGTCATTCCCAAAATTTTACTAAAGAACTCCTACAGCTGATAAGCACCTTGAAAAAAGGGAATGGAAACAAAAATAACTCAAAGAAATATGTAGCCCCTCTTTATCATTATTTTTATGTTTGTTTCATTATCGTTGCTAATTCTGCCAGCATAGAGTCAGGTCTGATACTAAGATCCTGCTACATCACTGGCTCACATTGGTCGGCATTGCTCACCCTTTGGATGAAAGAAGTTAAAAAATAATGAATGCTAACATGCAACAGGAGACAAGGGGTTGGCTGGGATAGAGGATTAGAAATAGGAGCCAGACCAAATATTAACAGGTTTGTGAAGAGTAAGACTCAAAAGGGTGGCATTCAGGGCAGATCCAAGCATAAGAAACCACAGGTCTTTCTGCCTCGCTTTAACGATGTTTAGGTATGGGCTGCCTTGCTTTAACGATGTTTAGGTATGGGCCTTGAATTCCTGTTCTTTCCAACCTTTAGCATGAAAGGATGCTGAATTTTGTCAAATGCTTTTCTGCATCTAATGAGATGATCATATAGTTTTTCTTTGATTTTGTTTATGTAGTGCATAGCATTGATGGATTTCCTTATATTGAACCATCCCTGCATCCCTGGGATGAAGCCTACTTGATCATGGTGGATGATCATTTTGATGTGTTCTTGGATTTGGTTGGCAAGAATTTTATTAAGTATTTTTGCATCAGTATTCATAAGAGAAATTGGCCTGAAGTTATCTTTCTTTGTTGGATCTTTCTGTGGTTTTGGCATCAGTGTAATTGTGGCTTCATAGAACGAGTTGGGTAGAGTTCCTTCTGTTTCTATTTTGTGGAATAGTTTGAAGAGTATTGGTTTTAGGTCTTCTATGAAGGTCTGATAGAATTCTGCACTGAAGCTATCTGGTCCTGTGCTTTTTTTGGTTGGGAGACTTTCTATAATCCTTTTTATTTCTTCAGGTGTTATGGGACTCTTTAGATGATCTATTTGATCCTGATTTTGTTTTGGTGTCAGATATCTGTCTAGAAAACTGTCCATTTCCTCCAGATTCTCCAGTTGTGTTGAGTATAGGCTTTTGTAGTAGGATCTAATGATTTTTTGAATTTCCTCATTTTGTGTTGTTATATTTCCCATATCATTTCTAAGTTTGTTAATCTGTATACTGTCTCTATACTCTTTGGTTAGTATGGCTAAGGGTTTATCTATCTTGTTGATTTTCTCAGGTGAGAAGTCTGGTGTGATTCTGATAGGTCTTCCTTTATATGTTACTTGGCCTTTTTCTCTTATTGCCTTTAATATTCTTTCTTTGTTTAGTATATTTGGGGTTTTGATTATTATGTGATGGGAAGTATTTCTGTTCTGGTCCAGTCTGTTTTGAGTTCTGTAGGCTTCTTGTATATTCATGGGCATCTCTCTCTTTAGGTTAGGGATGTTTTCTTCCATAATTTTGTTGAAGATATTTGCTGGCCCTTTAAGTTGTAACTCTTCACTCTCATCTATGCCTATAATCCTTAGGTTTGGTCTTCTCATTGTGTCCTGGATTTCCTGGATGTCTTGGGTTACAAGCTTTTTGCATTTTGCTTTTTCTTCAACTGTTGAGTCCATGGTTTCTATGGTATCTTCAGCATCTGAGATTCTTTCTTCTATCTCTTGTATTCTGTTGTTGATATTTGCATCTATGTCCCCTGATTTCTTCCCAAGGTTTTCTATCTCCAAAGTTGTCTCCCATTGAGTTTTCTTAGTTTTTTCTACTTCTGATTTTAGATCCTGAATGGTTTTGCTTAGCTCCTTCACTTTCTTGTTTGTGTTTTCCTCTAATTCTTTAAGAGATTTTTGTGTTTCCTCTTTCATGACCTCGGCCTGTTGACCAAAGTTCTCCTGTATTTCTTTAAGTGATTTTTGTGTTTCCTCCTTATTGGCTCTTGTATTCTCCTGAATTTCTTTCAATGATTTTTGTGTTTCCCTTGTAAGGGCTTCTAAGTTTTGATCCATTTTCTCCTGAATTTCTTTAAGTATGTCCTTCATGTGTTCTTCTACCAGCATCATGACCAGTGATTTTAAATCCAAATCTTGTTTTTCTGGTGTGATGGGGTATCCAGGATGTGCTGTTTAAGGAGAATTGGGTTCAGATGCTGTCATATTGCCTTGATTTCTGTTAGTGACGTTCCTGCATTTGCCTTTTGCCATCTAGTTCTCACTGGGGTTAGTTGGTCTTGTCAATGCTGAACTCACCAGTACAAGCTGCCTCTTCCCAGCTGGCCTCTGGTGCACAACTGACCTTCTGCAGTGCCTGGAGACAGGGCGCTGTGGCCCAGGCTCTTCAGATCCTGAAACAGACACCTGAAGGCTCCCACTGGGGCCTACTGGACTCACCAGAGCACATGACTCCTCCCAGCCGGCCTTCCGCGTGCCCCTCTGGCCTCTTGCAGGGCCTGGAGATGTGGTGTTGTAGCCCAGGCTATTCTGGATTCTGAAGCATAGATCTGAAGGCTCCTGCCAGAGGCCTCAGGACTGGACTGGGCTATGACTCTTAACTGACTTTGCCTGCTAGAACTTTGTGGTGTCCTGTAGTCAAAATGGCGGCACACATGCTGGGCTGGGAAAACAATCTCCTGGCCAGGTTTGCACACTGATGTCCCCTGCCCCAACAGCTCTGGGCCTGGGTGTAGGCCAATGCCCTTCAGGCATAGACCCCCGCGATGTTGGCCTTGGGTTATATTTACATACCTCAGTCTGTCTGATTTCTCTGGCACCCGAGATCCAAGATGGAGGAGAGAGTCTCATAACTGACTGGTGGGAGGCAGAGTTCTGATGTAGCTTCTGTGGGGTGAAAGGCGCTGTAAATATGCCACCGCTTGCAGCCTGGCTGGCCAGCGAAGGTCAGTGGCAGAGGGCACAAGGCCTGCCTGGACCCTGTCACCTTGGTTCCACTGCTGACAGCCCTTCCGCTGGATCAGCTGCCGCTGCTGCCGGTGCCACTTATATCCTCATTCCACTCTTTAGGAATAATAATGTATGATCTGTGACTTTGGATGTTGGAAACGTGTACTCGGCTTTTTGAATTGACATGGGGTTACATTTAAGAGATTGCTTTGAGTCTCAAAAGATTGTGCTTTTAAACTATGTTGAGACTGTGATAGACTATGAGGACTTTGGATGTAGGGCTAAATGTATTTTTCCATTATGATTTGGCTACAAACCTATGGAGGTCACTGAGTGACTTGTGCTGATCTCTATGAGAATGGTCCAAATAGACTCATGTATTTGAATTATAGTTCCAAAGTTGGTGGAATGTTTTGAGAAAGATCATGAAGTGAAGCCTTCTTTTAGGAAGTATGTCAGTGGGATGGGCTTTGGAGGTTTTAAAAATCTGTGCTATTTTCAGTTAGCACTCTCTCTGCCTCTCTGTCTTTGTCTGTCTGTCTCTCTGTGCCTCTCTGTTTCAGACTGAAGTTCAGATGTAAGATGTCACTTACTGCTCCAGTGCCATGTTTGCAAGTTGCCATATTCTCTCCCATGAAGATTATGAACTCCAACCCTTTGGAACTATGAGGTCACAGATTAAATGTTTCCTTTCATAAGTTTCTTTGTTCATCGTGTCTCATCACAGCTATAGAAAGCAAACTGCAATGATTTCACTTCATCTTACATTCATGTTAGTTAATATTGTTGATCCATGCTCTTTTTTCTCAGCCCCTTACTTTCCAAAAGACTTGTCAACCATTATCATATTGTTGCTCAGTATATATTGACTCTTTCGAATACATTCCTCTTGTAAATGTGATTATATGATTTTCTTCTTACATTCGTTTTATATAAAATAGCATTATGTAAACTGAATCACCCATACGGTAGCAAATGAGGATGATTCCTCACTCTGAACGATTGAGTAATCATATTGGTATGTGACTAGAACAGTTTCAGGATGAATTCCTCCATTGTTTCTTGTCTGCATTATTCCCCTGCATGAATATTGGAATTAATTATTCAATAAACTTGGAAAACAAATATTATCTTTGTATAGAATGTATATCTTTGTCTATCATTTATCATTTTAAATTGAAATATTTTTCTTTTCTTTTTTTATTGAGTATCTTCTTCATTTACATTGCCAATGGTAAAACCTTTCCCAATTTCCCCCTTCCCAAAAGCCCCCTCCCCAAAGATTCCCTACCCCTCCTTCCACTCCCTGCCTCCATATATATGCCCCTCTACCTGACACACTCCTCCCCCCCACCCCCCACCCCCCACCCCCATCTGTTTCCCTTTGTTGGGGCCTCTATTGAACCTTTACCTGACCAAAGACCACTCCTCCCACTGATGCCCAACAAGGCATTCCTCTGCCACATTTTTGGCTGGAACCTTGGTTGATGGTTCAGTCCATGGGAGTCTTGGGGTGTCTAGGTGTCTGAACTCATTGTTCTTCCCATGTCTCTTTGAGACAGGGTTTCTCTGTGTGGCCCTGCCTGTCCTGGAACTCACTCTGTAGACCAGGCTGGCCTCGAACTCAGAAATCTGCCTCCCAAGTGCTGGAATTAAAGGTGTGCACCACCACCACCCATCATTATTTTCAAGTAGGCACAAAGTGTTACTTTTAGATCTTTATAATTGTTTTATGTTTTTCTTTTATTTTTGGGATTATTATATAATATCATAATTTCTCTTCCATTTCTTCCCTCCAAACATTTCCATCTTCCTATTCTTGTATTTTTTTTTACATTGCTACTTTTAACACTAATTGTTGTTATATACATGTAGACAAATGTTGTTAGGATCCTAGAAGTGCTAAAGGATGACTCCAGACTCAAGTAATATGCAAAGGCAAAGAGCACTTATTCTGCAGAAATTACCGTCATGCAGGGATCAACTATTTCTCAAAATGTTGACAGACAAAGGCACACAAACTTTTTTATAGAAAACTAGAGGAATTTTAGCTAGGGCTAGGTAATCTAAAACTTCATTGGTGGGTGCTGGTAGAAGTTACATATGTAGAGTTTTGATTGGTTACTATGCTAACGTTACTATATTTGGTGAGGCCTTGAGAAAATTCTAGGAACCTACTCAGCTCCAAGCCTATAAAGCATCAGTGATTAACAGCCCACTGTCAGCTCCTTTGAGGAGTCCAATATGATTTCCTGGAAAACTCAAACTTTTTTTATTTTTAAGGGGATCTCTCAATAATATGCACACACACATATATTTATTTATTTATTTTTCTTTTTTAATTAATCATTCCATTCATTTTCATCTCAAATGATATCCCACTTCTTGGTAACCCCTCCACTAACCCTCCATCCCACATCTGCTCTCTCCCATATCCTTTGCCTATATGAGAGTGCTCCCCTACAAACTCATACTCTACCCCTCCAGCATCCCCTTATACTGGGACATCAAACCTCCCTGGGACCAAGAGCCTCCTCTCCCATTGCTGTCAGGCAAGGCTATCCTATGCTACATATGTATCTGGAGCCATGGTTCCCTCCAGATACACTCCTTGGTTAGTGGTCTAGACTCTGGGAGGACTGGATAGTCAGGCCAGCCTATGTTTCTCTCCCAGTGGGGTTGCAATCCCTCCTCTGCTCCTCCAGTCCTTCCATCATCTGCCCCACCAGGTTCCCTGAGCTCAGTCTGTTGGTTGGCTCTAAGCATCTTCATCTAAATCGGTCAGTTGCTGGCTGGACCTCCTAAGGAACTGCCACTCTAAGTTGCTGTCAAAAAGCACCTTTTGACCACAGGTTTGGTGTCTGTAGACATGATGGATTGCTGAGCAGAACAGTCCCTGGTTGGCCCTTCCTTCAGACTTTGTTCCATTTTTGTCCCTGTTCTTCCAGTGGACAGGAACATTTCTGGGTTAATAACTTTGAAATAGGTTGGTAGCCCCATCTCTAGAGCAGGGACCATGCCTATCTTCTGGAGGTGGTCTCAACAGGATCTATATTCCCCTTCTCTGCTCATTTCAGCTAAAGTCATCCCCATTGGGTCCTGGGAGCCTCACTTTTCCTTGGTGTCTGGGATCCTCCAGTGGCTATCTACAGTTCCTCATGCCCCCTGTTACATATTTTTGTTTGATTCCCTGATCTTCCATACATCTCTGACATCTCCTCCAGTTTCTGATACTGCCCTCCATATTTTCTCCCCCTCTTCTCTCCATCCCAGGTCTCCCTCTCCCTCTACCTCCCACAATAGTCCTATTCCCCACTAAATGCAAGACTGTAGCATCTACCCTGATCTTCCTTCCTTCCTCCATGTAGTCAGTGGGTTGTATCATGGGCATTGTGAGATTTTGAATTAATATCCACTTATTAGTGAGTACATACCATGTGTGTTCTTTTGTGTCTGGGTTACCTAACTCAGGATGATATTTTCTAGTTCCATCCATTTGCCTAAGAATTTCATAAAGTCATTGTTTTAATCACTGTGTAGTTCTCCATTGTGTATATGTACCACATTTTCTGTATCCATTCTTCTGTTGAGGGACATCTGGGTTGTTTCCACCTTCTGGCTATTATAAGGCTGTTATAAACATGGTGGATCAGGTATCTTTGTTATATGTTGAAGCATCTTTTGGGTATATGCCCAGGAGTGGTATAGCTGAGTCCTCACATAGAAGTATTTTCAATTTTCTCAGGAACCACCAGAGTGATTTCCAGAGTGGCTGTACAAGCTTGCAATCCCATCCACAATAGAGGAGTGTTCCAGTTTCTCCACATTCTTGCCAACATCTGCTGGTACCTGAGGATTTTTTGAAGATAGCTATTTTTATAGCCCCCTCATCCCTGTGTCCTCTTTAATTTTTTATTTTTTGATTGCATATTTTCTTTATTTACATTTCAAATGTTATCCCCTTTCTTCGTTCCCCCTCCCAGAAACCCCCATATCATCTTCCCTCCTCCTGCTTTTATGAGAGTGTTCCTTCACCTACCCCACTTCCACCTCCTGCTTTCAATTCTCCTACACTAGGGCATCACAGACCACATGAAGATCAAGAAGAAGGAAGACCAAAATTTGAGTGCTTCAGTTTTTCTGAAAAGGGGAACAAAATACTCACAGGAGCAAATATGGAGATAAAGTATAGAACAGAGGCTGCTGGAAAGGCCATGCACAGACTGTCCCATCTGGAGATTCATCCCATATACAGTCACCAAACTCCAATACTATTGTGGATGCCAAGAAATGCTGAAAGGAGCCTCATATGGCTGTCTCCTGAGAGGCCCTTTCAGAGCCTTACAAATGCAGAGGTGGATGTTCTCAGCCAACCATTGGACTAAGCACAGGGTCCCCATTGGAGAAGAAAGGACTGAAGGAGTTGAAAGAGTTTGCAGTCTCATAGAAAGAACAACGATATCAACCAACCATGCCCTCCAGAGCTCCCAGGGACTAAGTCATGAACCAAGGAATACACATGGCTCCAGCTGCATATGTAGCAGAGGATTGCCTTGTCAGGCAGGGGAGTACTGCTGCATTGCTGGTGGGAATTAAATCTGTAAAACCACAATGGTGTAGGTTCTAAGTTCAACAATTGATAAATGGGGCCTCATGAAAATTAATTTTTTCTGTAAGGCAAAAGATACCATCAGTAGGACAAAATGCAACCTACATATTGGAAAAGGATCTTCAACAACTCTACATCCAGCAGAGGATTAATACCCAAATTATTTAAGGAACTCAACAAGTTAGACACCAAAATACCAACTAAACCAATTAAATATGTGTATAGAGCTAAATAGAGAATTTTCGACAGAGAATGACTGAGAAGCACTTAAAGACATGCTAAAAGTTCTTAGTCATCAGGGAAATGCAAATCCAAATGACTCTGAGATTCCATCTTACAATGTTCAGAATGGCTAAAAAAATCAAGTGATTGAACATGTTGGTGATTATGTGTAGCAAGGTAAACACTCCTGCATTTCTGGTAGGAGTACAGCCTTGTAAAAACACTTTGGAAACCAGTTTGACAATTTCTCAGAAAACTGGGATAGTTTACAATACCCTGAGTATATACCCAAACTATGTTCTACTGTACCACAGGAATACTTGTTCAACTATGTTCATAGCAGCTTTATTTGTAATAGCTATGAACTAGAAATAACCTATATGTCACTCATCTGAAAAATGGATAAAGAAAATGTGTTATAACTACACAATGGAATACTATCTTTCTGTCACAAACATCATCAGTTTTTCAGGCAAATGGATGGAACTTGAGAGTGTCATCCTGAATGAGTTAATCCATAGCTAGAAAGACATGTATATTATGTACTCATTTATAAGTGGACATTAGCCATAAAGTACAGAATAAGCATTCAACAGACCCAGAGAAACTGGCTAATAAGGAGGTCCCAAAGGAGGCTGAGAATTTCACTCAGAAGGGGACACTACATAGTCATTGGAAGTGGATAGAGCAAGAACTCTGTAGGAGGGTGTGTGTGTGTGAAGAAGGGCACAGAGATGGCAATCAGCTGTTGGGTAAAGGGAATGAGAGAGTCCTGGAAGGGGTGTGTGGGCATCTCTGGTGACTAGCTGGAGGCCTGGGATGGGAGAGGATATGGAGAGTCTATTGTGTTGAACCTAGCTTAGATTCCTACCAGAGGGGTATATAAAGGTCCCGAAGTGAGGCAAGACTTCTAGGGGAAGGAGAGGTAATCAATCTACCTATAGGCCATTGATCCCAAATGTATTTTGCCTACAGGATATGCAGGGATAAAGATTGAGCAGAGACATGAACAACCAATGACTGGCCCAACCGGAGATACATTCTGTGAAAAAGAACCAATCTCTGATACTATTAATGATTCTCTTTTATATTTGTTTTTTTTATTCGATATATTTTTATTTACATTTCAAATGATTTCCCCTTTTCTAGCCCCCCACTCCCGAAAGTTCTGTAAGCCCCCTTCTCTCCCCCTGTCCTCCCACCCACCCCTTCCCACTTCCCCGTTCTGGTTTTGCCGAATACTGCTTCACTGAGTCTTTCCAGAACAAGGGGGAACTCTTCCTTTCTTCTTGTACCTCATTTGATGTATAGATTATGTTTTGGGTATTCCAGTTTTCTAGGTTAATATCCACTTATTAGTGAGTGCATACCATGATTCACCTTTTGAGTCTGGGTTACCTCACTTAGTATGATGTTCTCTAGCTCCATCCATTTGCCTAAGAATTTCATGAATTCATTGTTTCTAATGGCTGAATAGTACTCCATTGTGTAGATATACCACATTTTTTGCATCCACTCTTCTGTTGAGGGATACCTGGGTTCTTTCCAGCATCTGGCAATTATAAATAGGGCTGCTATGAACATAGTAGAGCATGTATCCTTATTACATTGTGGGGAATCCTCTGGGTATATGCCCAGGAGTGGTATAGCAGGATCTTCTGGAAGTGAGGGGCCCAGTTTTCAGAGAATCCGCCAGACAGCTTTCCAGGGTGGTTGTACCAATTTGCAACCCAACCAGCAGTGGAGGAGTGTTCCTCCTTCTCCACACCCTCTCCAACACCTGCTGTCTCCTGAATTTTTAATCTTAGCCATTCTGACTGGTGTAAGATGAAATCTTAGCGTTGTTTTGACTTGCATTTCCCTAATGACTAATGAAGTTGAGCATTTTTTAAGATGTTTCTCCGCCATCCGAAGTTCTTCAGGTGAGAATTCTTTGTTTAACTCTGTACCCCATTTTTTAATAGGGTTGTTCGGTTTTCTGGAGTCTAACTTCTTGAGTTCTTTATATATATTGAATATTAGCCCTCTATCTGATGTAGGATTGGTGAAGATCTTTTCCCAATTTGTTGTTTGCCGATTTGTCCTCTTGATGGTGTCCTTTGCCTTACAGAAACTTTACAATTTTGTAGTCAGGAGCCTAGCATAACTGTTTCCTGAGAGGCTTCATCCAGCAGCAGATGGAAACAGATACATAGACCCACAGCTGAATATCAGGCAGTACTCAGGGCATCTTGCGAAAGTGTGAACAAGAGAGGTTAAGGACACCACAAATTCAACTATCCTGTGCCCATGGGGGATCACAGAGACTGAACAAAAAACCTGAGGGCACTGGTCCTGGAAAGGCTTGATGCAGCAATGTAGGGAATTACCAGGACAGAGAAGTGGGAGGGGGTTGATTGGGGAATGGGCTGAAGGAAGAGGGCATTTGGGACTTATGGGGGGGGGGTAACTGGACTTATGGTGAAAGGGGAAATCATTTGGAATGTAAAAGTATTTAGAAAATAAAAATCATATCAAAACCAAAACAAACAAAAAAAAACCCCAAAAACAAAAACAAACCCACAGGTCATGATGCTGATGAAGGGCATCATGGAGGGCTTCAAGAAGGACATAAATAACTCCCTTAAAGAAATACAGGAGAACACAAGTAAACAGGGAGAAGCCCCTGAAGAACTAAAGGAAAACACAACAAAACAGGGGAAGGAACTGAACAAAGCCATCCAGGATTTAAAGAAGGAGGGTGAAACAATAATGAAATCACAAAGGGAGACAACTTGGGACATAGAAAATCTAGGAAAGAAGTCAGAAGTCATGGATCCAAGCATCAACAACAGAATACAAGAGATAGAAGAAAGAACATCGGATGCAGAAGATACCATAGAAAGCACTGATGCAACAGTCAAAGAAAATGAAAAATGCAAAAAGATCCTGACCCAAAACATCCAGGAAGTCCAGGACAAATAAGAAGACCAAACCTAAGGATTTTAGCTATAGAAGAGAGTGAAGATTTCCAACTTAAAGAGCCAGTAAATGTCTTCAACAAAATATAGAAGAAAACTTCACTAACCTAAAGAAAGAGATGCCCATGAACATACAAAAAGCCTACAGAACTCCAAATAGACTGGATCAGAAAAGAAATTCCTCCCGGCACATAACAATTAAAATACCAAATGTACTAAACAAAGAAAGAATATTAAAAGCAGTAAGGGAAAAAGGTCAAGTAACATATGAAGGTAGACCTATCAGAATTACACTGGACTTCTCACCAGAGATTATGAAAGCCAGAAGAGCCTGGGCAGATGTTATACAGACTCGAAGAGAACACAAATGACAACCCAGACTGCTATATCCAGCAAATATCTCAATTACCATAGATGGAGAAACCAATGGTATTTCATGACAAAAACAAATTTACACAGTATCTTTCCACTAATCCAGCCCTTCAAAGGACAATGAATGGAAAACACTAACCAAAGTAGGGAACCTGCATTCTAGGAAAAGCAAGAAATTAATCTTCTTTCAACAAACCCAAAAGAACATAACCACTCAAACATAAAAATTACATAAAAATAGAAGGAAGCAACAATCACTATTCCTTAATATCTTTTAACATCAATGGACTCATTTCCCCAATAAAAAGACATAGACTAACAGACTGGATACATAAACAAGACCCAACATTTTCCTGCATACAGGAAACACATCTCAGTGTCAAAGAAAAACACTACCTCAGAGTAAAAGGCTGGAAAACAGTTTTCCAAGCAAATGGTCCCAGGAAACAAGCTGGAGTAGCAATTCTAATATCCAATAAAATAGACTTTCAACCAAAAATCATCAAAAAAGAAACAGAGGGACACTATATATTCATCAAAGGAAAAATCTACCTGGAAGAACTCTCAATTCTGAACATCTGTGCTCCAAATATAAGGGCGCCCTCATTTGTAAAGGAAACTGTACTAAAGCTTAAAGCACACATCGCACCCCACCCAATTAATTGTGGATGACTTCAACACCACACCCTCCTCAATGGACTGATCAGGGAAACACAAACTAAACAGAAACATAGTGAAACTAACAGAAGTTTTGGACCAAATGGACTTAATAGATATGTATAGAACATTTCATCCTAAATTAAAAAAAAATACCTTCTCAGCACATCATGGTACCTTCTCCAAAACTGACCATGAAATTGGTCACAAAACAGAACTCAACAGATAGAAGATCAAACTAATTCCATGCCTCCTCTCAGATCATGATGGTGTAAGGGTGGTCTTCAATGTAACAAAAACAACAGAAAGACCACATACACACGGAAACTGAACAATGCTCTACTCAGCCATACTTTGGTCAAGGAAGAAATAAAAAAAGAAATCATCTTCCAGCGGCAGCGGCGGCGGCAGCAGTGCAGCAGTAGCTGGTCCAGCTGAAGGGCCATCAGCAGTGGAACCAAGGCGACACAGGGACCACTTAGGCCCTGTGCCCACGACCACTGACCTTCGCTGACCTGCCGGGCGGCAAGCAACTGCAGTTGTGCGGCGCCTTTCCTGCACAGAAGCCACTTCAGAACTCGGCCTCCCACCAGTCAGGAGAGGTGCATCCATCTTGGTTCCATACTCCAGGGATCGGACAGACTGAGGTACACAAACATAATCCGAGGCCAACACTGCGGTGGTCTGAGCCCGACGAGTGTCGGCCTGCACCCAGGCCCTGGGCGAGTCGGGGGGCCTTCGGGGTGCCAACCCAGCCAGGAGGTTTTTTGCCCAGGCCTGCGTGCGCGCCGCCTCCATTTTGCCTGCAGGACGACAGAGAGCTCTGGCGGGCAGACCTGTAACAGGCATAACCTGAGGCTAACAAAGCTGGGGTCTAGGCCCCAAAAGGCACAGGGCTGACCCCAAGAACTGGGCGGTTTGGTGGGACATATGTGAGTCAACCCGCCCAGGTGATTGTTAGCACAGCAGACTCTCCCGGCGCTTTCAGGGAGCGCGGGCGCGCACGCCCGCCATCCTAGTCACCTGGCGGACCCAATTAACAGTCATAGCCCTATGGGAACTTTGCTCAGACCTTGGCCTCCCAGGCTTTTGCCTGGACTCAAGGACTGGGCGGACAGGCTAACCTTGTGTGAAACAGCCCGGTTGGCGGATCGGCTGCCCAGCAGAGTGAGCAGAACACAGGGGAGGTCACAGCAGCATACACCGTCGGCACTCCCTGGGGGTGCACACGGGCTCCATCTGCTCCACAGACACAATCTGGGGCAAGGCCTCAGGCAGAAGCCCTCAGCACTACTCTCCGCTTCCGGATCCAGATCAGTCTGGGCGGCAGCACCACATCTCCAAATCCTGCAAGTGGCTAGCTGGGCTTCCGGGCGGCCAGCGGTGAAAGTCAGTGTGCTCCAGTGAATCCAGCGGGCCCCAACAGAAGCCTTTGGGTGCCTGCTTTGGGATCTGAACAGCCTGGGCAGCAGCACCCTGTCTACAAGCAGTGCAGGAGGTAAGCTGTGCACCAGAGGCCAACTGGGAAGGGGCAGCTTGCACTGGTGAGTCCAGCACTGACAAGAAAAACTAACACCAGTGAGAACTAGATGGCAAAAGGCAAACGCAGGAACGTCACTAACAGAAATCAAGGCAATATGGCAACATCTGAACCCAATTCCCCTCTACCAACATGTCCTGAATACCCCATCACACCAGTAAAACAAGATTTGGATTTAAAATCACTGGTCATGATGCTGGTACAGGAACACATGAAGGACATACTTAAAGAAATTCAGGAGAAAATGGATCAAAAGTTAGAAGCCCTTGCAAGGGAAACACAAAAATCATTGAAAGAAATCCAGGAGAATACAAAAGCCAACAAGGAGGAAATGCAAAAAACACTTAAAGAAATACAGGAGAACTTTGGTCAACAGGCTGAGGTCATGAAAGATGAAACACAAAAATCTCTTAAAGAAATACAGGAGAACTTTGGTCAACAGGCTGAGGTCATGAAAGAGGAAACACAAAAATCTCTTAAAGAATTACAGGAAAACACAAACATGCAAGTGAAGGAGCTAAGCAAAACCATCCAGGATCTAAAATCAGAAGTAGAAACAACTAAGAAAACTCAAAGGGAGACAACTTTGGAGATAGAAAGCCTTGGGAAGAAATCAGGGGACAGAGATGCAAATATCAACAACAGAATACAAGAGATAGAAGAAAGAATCTCAGATGCTGAAGATTCCATAGAAACCATGGACTCAACAGTTAAAGAAAATGCAAAATGCAAAAAGCTTGTAACCCAAAATATCCAGGAAATCCAGGACACAATGAGAAGACCAAACCTAAGGATTATAGGCATAGATGAAAGTGAAGATTTACAACTTAAAGGGCCAGCAAACATCTTCAATAAAATTATGGAAGAAAACTTCCCTAACCTAAAGAGAGAGATGCCCATGAATATACAAGAAGCCTACAGAACTCCAAACAGACTGGACCAGAACAGAAATACTTCCCGTCACATAATAATCAAAACACCAAATGTTCTAAACAAAGAAAGAATACTAAAGGCAGTAAGAGAAAAAGGCCAAGTAACATATAAAGGAAGACCTATCAGAATCACAGCAGACTTTTCACCTGAGACTATGAAGGCTAGAAGGTCCTGGGCAGATCTCATGCACACTCTAAGAGAACACAAATGCCAACCAAAACTACTATATCCAGCAAAAATCTCAATCACCATAGATGGAGAAACTAAGATATTTCATGACAAAACCAAGTTTACCCAATATCTATCCACAAACCCGGCCCTAAAAAGGATAATAGGAGGCCAACACCAATACAAGGAGGGAAACCTCACCCTGGAAAAACCAAGATAGTAACCTTTCATCAAACCCAAAAGAAGTTAAGCATTCAAATTTAAAAAATAACGTCAAAAATGATAGGAAGTAACAATTACTATTCCTTAATATCTCTTAACATCAATGGACTTAATGCCCCAATAAAAAGACACAGACTAACTGAATGGATACGTAAACAGGACCCTATATTTTGCTGCTTACAGGAAACACACCTCAGGGTCAAAGACAAACACTACCTTAGAGTAAAAGGCTGGAAGACAATTTTACAAGCAAATGGTCTCAGGAAACAAGCTGGAGTAGCCATTTTAATATCAGATAATATTGACTTTCAACCCAAAGTCATCAAAAGAGACCCTGAGGGACACTTCTTGCTGGTCAAAGGAAAAATACAAAAAGAAGAACTGTCAATCCTGAACATCTATGCCCCAAATGCAAGGGCACCCTCTTTCGTAAAAGAAACTTTATTAAAACTAAAAGGACACATTGCACCTAACACAATAATTGTGGGTGACTTCAACACTGCACTTTCCTCAATGGACTGATCAGGAAAACAGAAACTAAACAGGGACACAATGAAGCTAATTGAAGCTTTGGACCAATTAGATTTAACAGATATATATACAACATTCTATCCTAAAACAAAAGAATATACCTTTTTCTCAGCACCTCATGGTACCTTCTCCAAAATCGACCATATAATTGGTCACAAGACAGACCTCAACAAATATAAGAAGATAGAACTAATCCCATGCCTCCTATCTGATCACTATGGAGTAAAAGTGGTCTTCAATAGCAACAGAAACAACAGAAAACCCACATACACGTGAAAACTGAACAATACTCTACTCAATGATACCTTGGTCAAGGAAGAAATAAAGAAAGTAATTAAAGACTTTTTAGAACACAATGAAAATGAAAACACAACATACCCAAATCTATGGGACAAAATGAAAGCAGTGCTAAGAGGAAAACTCATAGCCCTGAGTGCCTCCAAAAAGAAAATGGAGAGAGCATACATTACCAGCTTAATGACACACCTGAAAGCCCTAGAACAAAAAGAAGCTATTTCTCCCAGGAGGAGTAGAAGGCAGGAAATCATCAAACTCAGGGCCGAAATCAATCAAGTAGAAACAAAGAGAACCGTACAAAAAATCAACAAAACCAGCTGGTTCTTTGAGAAAATCAACAAGTAAGATAAACCCTTAGCCAGACTGACCAAAGGGCACAGAGAAAGTATCCAAATTAACAAACTTAGAAATGAAAAGGGAGATATAACAACGGAAACTGAGGAAATCCAAAAAATCATCAGATCCTACTACAAGAGCATGTACTCAACACAACTGGAGAATCTGGAGGAAATGGACAATTTCCTTGACAGATACCAAATACCAAAATTAAATCAGGACCAACTAGACCATCTAAACAGCCCCATAATGCCTAAAGAAATAGAAGGAGTCATAGAAAGTCTTCCAACCAAAAAAAGCACAGGACCAGATGGCTTCAGTGCAGAATTCTACCAGACCTTCAAAGAAGAGGTAACACCAATACTCTTCAAGCTATTCCACAAAATAGAAACAGAATGAACACTAACCAATTCCTTCTACGAAGCCACAATTACGCTGATACCAAAGCCACAAAAAGATCCAACAAAGAAAGAGAACTTCAGACCAATTTCCCTTATGTACATCGATGCAAAAATACTCAATAAAATTCTTGCCGAATCCAAGAACACATCAAAACGATCATCCACCACGATCAAGTAGGCTTTATCCCGAGAATGCAGGGTTGGTTCAATATACGGAAATCCATCAATAAAATCCACTACATAAACAAACTCAAAGAACAAAACCACATGGTCATTTCATTGGATGCTGAAAAAGCATTTGACAAAATTCAGCATCCCTTCATGCTTAAAGCCTTGGAGAGAACAGGAATTCAAGGCCCATACATAAACATAGTAAAAGCAATATACAGCAAACCGGTAGCCAGCATCAAACTAAATGGAGAGAAACTTGAAGCAATCCCACTGAAATCAGGGACCAGACAAGGCTGCCCCCTTTCTCCTTATCTTTTCAATATTGTACTTGAGGTACTAGCTCGGGCAATTCGACAACATAAGGAGGTCAAAGGGATACAAATTGGAAAGGAAGAAGTCAAACTATCATTATTTGCAGACGACATGATCGTCTACCTAAGTGACCCAAAGAACTCCACTAGAGAGCTCCTACAGCTGATAAACAACTTCAGCAAAGTGGCAGGTTATAAAATCAACTCAAGCAAATCAGTGCCCTTCCTATACTCAAAGGATAAGCAGGCTGAGAAAGAAATTAAGGAAATGACCCCCTTCACAATAGCCACAAACAGTATAACGTATCTTGGGGTGACTCTTACCAAACATGTGAAAGATCTGTATGACAAGAACTTCAAGACTCTGAAGAAGGAAATGGAAGAAGACCTCAAAAAAATGGGAAAACCTCCCATGCTCATGGATCGGTAGAATCAATATAGTTAAAATGGCCATTTTGCCTAAAGCACTATACAGATTCAATGCAATACCCATCAAAATCCCAACCCAATTCTTCACAGAGTTAGAAAGAGCAATTATCAAATTCATCTGGAACAACAAAAAACCCAGGATAGCTAAAATTATTCTCAGCAACAAAAGAAAATCTGGGGGAATCAGTATCCCTGACCTCAAGCAATACTACAGAGCAATAGTGTTAAAAACTGCATGGTATTGGTACAGTGACAGGCAGGAGGATCAATGGAACAGGATTGAAGATCCAGAAATGAACCCACACACCTATGGCCACTTGATCTTCGACAAAGAGGCTGAAAACATCCAATGGAAAAAAGATAGCCTTTTCAACAAATGGTGCTGGCTCAACTGGAGGTCAGCATGCAGAAGAATGCGAATTGATCCATCCTTGTCTCCTTGTACTAAGCTCAAATCCAAATGGATCAAGGACCTCCACATAAAGCCAGACACTCTGAAGCTAATAGAAAAGAAACTGGGGAAGACCCTTGAGGACATCAGTACAGGGAGAAAGTTTCTGAACAGAACACCAATAGCGTATGCTCTAAGAGCAAGAATTGACAAATGGGACCTCATAAAATTACAAAGTTTCTGTAAGGCAAAGGATACCATCAAGAGGACAAATCGGCAACCAACAAATTGGGAAAAGATCTTCACCAATCCTACATCAGATAAAGGGCTAATATCCAATATATATAAAGAACTCAAGAAGTTAGACTCCAGAAAACCAAACAACCCTATTAAAAAATGGGGTACAGAGTTAAACAAAGAATTCTCACCTGAAGAACTTCGGATGGCGGAGAAACATCTTAAAAAATGCTCAACTTCATTAGTCCTTAGGGAAATGCAAATCAAAACAACCCTAAGATTTCATCTTACACCAGTCAGAATGGCTAAGATTAAAAATTCAGGAGACAGCAGGTGTTGGAGAGGGTGTGAAGAAAGAGGAACACTCCTCCACTGCTGGTGGGGTTGCAAATTGGTACAACCACTCTGGAAATCAGTCTGGCGGTTCCTCCGAAAACTGGGCACCTCACTTCCAGAAGATCCTGCTATACCCCTCCTGGGCATATACCCAGAAGATTCCCCACCATGTAATAAGGATACATGTTCTACTATGTTCATAGCAGCCCTATTTATAATTGCCAGATGCTGGAAAGAACCCAGGTATCCCTCAACAGAAGAATGGATGCAAAAAATGTGGTATATCTACACAATGGAGTACTATTCAGCCATTAGAAACAATGAATTCATGAAATTCTTAGGCAAATGGATGGAGCTAGAGAATATCATACTAAGTGAGGTAACCCAGACTCAAAAGGTGAATCATGGTATGCACTCACTAATAAGTGGATATTAACCTAGAAAACTGGAATACCCAAAACATAATCCACACATCAAATGAGGTACAAGAAGAAAGTAGGAGTGGCCCCTGGTTCTGGAAAAACTCAGTGAAACAGTATTCAGCAAAACCCGAATGGGGAAGTGGGAAGGGGTGGGTGGGAGGACAGGGGAAGAGAAGGGGGCTTATGGGACTTTCAGGGAGTGGGGGGGCTAGAAAAAGGAAAATCATTTGAAATGTAAATAAATTATATCAAAAAAAAAGAAATCAAAACCTTTTTAGAATTTAATGAAAATGAAGGTACAACATACCCAAATTTATGGGACACAATGAAAGCAGTGCTAAGAGGAAAACTCATAGCTCTGAGTGCCTCCAAAACGAAGCTGGAGAGAACATACACTAACAGCTTAATAACACACCTGAAAGTTTGAGAACAGAAAGAAGCTAATAAACCCAAGAGGAGTAGGAGGGAATGTTAAACCCTCTTGGAGCAATATTCAGCAGGAAACCATCAAACTCAGGGCTAAAATCAACCAAGTTGAAACAAAAAGAATTATACAAAGAATCAACAAAACCAGGAGCTGGTTCTTTGAGAAAATCAACAAGGTAGAGAAACCTTTAGCTAGACTAACCAGAGGGCACAGAGACAGTATCCAAATTAACAAAATCAGAAATGAAAAGGGAGAAATAACAACAGAAACTGAGTAAATTAAAAAATTATCATACCTTACTACAAAAGCCTATACTCAACACATCTGGAAAGTCTGGATGAAATGGACAATTTTCTAGACAGATACCATCTACCAAAGTTTAATCAGGATCAGATAGACCATCTAAATGGTCCCATAACCCCTGAAGAAATAGAAGTAGTCATAGACAGTCTCGCCAACAACAACAACCAAAGCACAGGACCAGATGGTTTTAGTGCAGAATTCTATCAGACCTTGAAAGAAGACCTAACACCAATTATTCTTCAAACTATTCCACAAAATAGAAACAGAAGGAACCCTATGCAATTCATTCTACGAAGCCACAATTTCACTGATACTAAAACCACACAAAGATCCAACAAGGAAAGAGAACTTTAGACCAATTTCCTTTATGAATATCAATGCAAAAATACTCAATTAAATTCTTGCCAAACGAATCTAAGAACACATCAAAATCATCACTCACCACAATCAAGTAGGCTTCATCCTAGGGATGCAGGGATGGTTCAATATATGGAAATCCATCAATGTAATCCACTACATAAACAAACTCAAAGAAATAAACTACATGGTCATTTCACTGGATGCTAAAAAAGAATTTGATAAAATTCAGCACCTTTTCATGTTAAAGGTCTTAGAAAGAACAGTAATTCAAGGCCCATACCTATACATAATAAAAGCAATATACAGCACAATAGTAGCCAACATCAAACTAAATGGAGAGAAACTTGAAGCAGTCCCACTAAAATCTTGGACTAGAGAAGGCTACCCTCTCTCTCCATATTTATTCAATATAGTTCTTGAAGTCCTAGCTAGAGAAATTAGACAGCAAAAAGAGGTCAAAGGGATCCAAATTGGAAAGGAAGAAGTCAAATTACCACTATTTGCAGATGATATGATAGTATACTTAAGTGACCCAAAAAACTCCACCAGAGAACTTCTACAGCTGATAAACAACTTCGGCAAAGTGGTTGGATAAATCAACTCAAGCAAATCAGTAGCCTTCCTATACTCAAAGGATAAACAGGCTGAGAAAGAAATTAGGGAAACGACACCCTTCACAATAGCCACAAACAATGTAAAGTATCTTGGTGTGACTCTAACCAAGCAAGTGAATGATCTGTATGACAGGAACTTCAAGTCTCTGAAGAAAGAAATCCAGGAAGACCTCAGAAGATGGAAAAATCTTGATGCTTTTGGATTGTCAGGATTAATATAGTAAAAATGGCTAAATTGCCAAAAGAAATATACAGATTCAATAAAATCCCCATCAAAATCCCAACTCAGTTCTTCATAGTGTTAGAAAGAGCAATTCTCAAATTCATCTGGAATTAAAAAAAAAAAAACCCAGAAGAGCTAAAAGTATTCTCAACAGTAAAAGAACTTCTGGAGGAATCGGTATCCCCGAACTCAAGCTGTACTATAGAGTAATAGTGTTAAAAACTTCATGGTATTGATACAGTGATAGACAGGTAGATCAATGGAATAGAACTGAAGGCTCAGAAATGAACCCACACACCTATGGTCACTTGATCTTCAGCAAAGGAGCTACAACCACCCAGTGGAAAAAGATAGCCTTTTCAACAAATGGTGCTGGTTCAACTGGAGGTCACCATGCAGAAGAATGCAAATCGATCTATTCTTATCTCCTTGTACTAAGATCAACTCCAAGTGGATCAAGGACCTCCACATAAAGCCAGACACGCTGAAACTAATAGAAAAGAAACGGGAAGACCCTTGAGGACATGGGCACAGGAGAAAATTTCCTGAACAGAACACCAATAGCTTATGTTTTAAGATCAAGAATTGACAAATGGGACCTCATAAAATTACAAAGTTTCTGTAAGGCAGAGTACACTGTCAAAAGGACAAAATGGCAACAAACAAATTGGGAAATGATCTTCACCAACCCTACACCCAACAGAAGGTTAATATCCAATATATACAAAGAATTCAAGAAGGTAGACTCCAGAGAACCAAATAACCCCATTAAAAATGGGGTACAGACAATAAAGAATTTTCACCTGAAGAATTTCGAATGGCTGAGAAGCACCTTAAGAAATGTTCAACATCATTAATCATTAGGGAAATGCAAATCAAAACAAACCTGAGATTTCATCTTCCACCAGTCAGAATGGCTAAGATTAAAAACTCAGGAGACAGCAGGTGTTGGCGAGTATGTGGAGAACGAGGAACACTCCTCCACTGCTGGTGGGATTGAAAGCTGGTACAAGCACTCTGGAAATCAGTCTGGCGGTTCCTCGGAACACTGGGCATGACACTTCCGGAGGACCTTGCTATACCACTCCTGGGCATATACCCAGAGGATTCCCTGGCATGTAATAAGGACACATGCTCCACTATGTTCATAGCAGCCTTATTTATAATAGCCAGAAGTTGGAAAGAACCCAGATGTCCCTCAGTGGAGGAATGGATATAGAAAATGTGGTATATTTACACAATGGAATACTACTCAGCTATTAAAAACAATGAATTCATGAAATTCTTAGGCAAATAGGTGGAACTGGAGGATGCCATCCTGAGTGAGGTGACCCAATCACATATAAACACACATGGCATGCACTCATTGACAAGAGGATATTATCCCAGAAGCTTTGAATACTCAGGAAACAATTAACATATCAAATGTTGCCCAAAAAGAAGCAAGAGGTGGCCCCTGGTCCTAGGAAGGCTCAGTGCAACAGTGTAGGGGAATACCAGGATGGGGAAGCAGGAAGGGCTTGATTGTAGAACGGGGGAGGAAAGAGGGCTTATGGGACTTTTATGGAAGGGTGATCCAGGAAAAGAGAAATCATTTGAAATGTAAATAAAGAATATATGGAGAAAAAAAAGATTTCTGGGTTTTACCAGAAAGGAGAGCGTATATGACTAAGTTTTATCAATGAATGGAGGATGGGATCTGTATAGGATCATGACCAGTGATTTTAAATCCAAATCTTGTTTTTCTGGTGTGATGGGGTAGGCAGGACATTCTGTTAAAGGAGAATTGGGTTCAGATGCTGCCATATTGCCTTGATTTCTGTTAGTGACCTTCCTGCGTTTGCCTTTTGCCATCTAGTTCTCACTGGTGTTAGTTGGTCTTGTCAATGCTGGACTCACCAGTGCAAGCTGCCTCTTCCCAGCTGGCCTCTGGTGCATAGCTGACCTCCTGCACTGCCTGGAGACAGGGTGCTGTGTCCCAGGCTGTTCAGATCCCAAAGCAGACACCTGAAGGCTCCTGCCCGGGGCCTGCTGGACTCACCAGAGCACACTGACTCCTCCCAGACAGCTTCCCACGTGCCCCTCTGGCCTCTTTCAGGGCCTGGAGATGTGGTGTTGTAGACCAGGCTCTTAATTGTATATTTTTGTATTTTTATTAGATATTTTCTTTATTTATGTTTCAAATGTTATCCCCTTTCCCAGTTCCCCTACCCCTGCTCCCAGAAACCACTATCCCATCCTCCCCCCCTGCATTTATCAGGGTGTTACTCCACTCACCCCACTCCCACCTTCCCCACCTTCACTTCCCCTACACTGGGGGATCAATCGGGCCTTCATAGGACCAAGGACTTCTCCTCCCATTGATGCCTGACAAGGCAATCCTTTGCTACACATGCAGCTGGAACCATGTGTACTGTTGGTTCATGGCTTAGACCCTGGGAGCTCTGGGGAATCTCGTTTGGTGATATTGTTGTTCTTCCTATGAGATTGCCAAACCCTTCAGCTCCTTCAATCCTTTCTCTAACTCCTCCTTTGTGAACCCCATGCTCAGTCCAATGGTTGGCTGTGAACATCTGCCTCTGTATTTGTAAGAGTCTGTGAGGGCCTTTCAGGAGACAGGCATATCAGGCTCCTTTCAGCAAGTATTTCTTGGCATCAACAATAGGGTTGGGGTTTCGTGACTTAATAAGGATAAATCCCCAGGTGGGACAGTCCCTGGATACCCTTTCCTTTAGTCCCAAGGGATTTTTTTCCTCCTTAAATACCTCTACATGTTTGATTGTATTTCCCTGTATTTCTTTAGAGAATTTTTTCATTTGTTTCATTTTATTTTATTTTCTATATTCTTTGCTTACATTTCAAATGATTTTCCCTTTCCCGGTTCCCCCCTCCCCATAAGTCCCATAAGCCCTCTTCCCTCCACCCTTGCCCCAATCAACCCTTTCCCACTTCTCTGACCTGGTAATCCCCTACAATGCTGCATCAAGCCTTTCCATCTCCTCCAGGGAGATGGAGGCCTCCAGGCCTCTTCCAGGGCCCTCTCCTTCCATATTCTTGGGAATGATTTGATATGTGAGTTGTGCCTTTGGTAATCAGAGCTTCTGGACTAATATCCACTTATCAGTGACTGCATTTCATGTGTGTTCTTTTGTGAATGTGTTACCTCACTTAGGATTATATTTTCCAGTTCCAACCATTTCCCTAAGAATTTCATAAATTCGTTGTTTTTATTTGCTGAGTAGTATTCCATTGGGTAAATATACCACATTTTCTGTATCCATTCTCCGTTGGAGGGACATCTGGGTCCTTTCCAGCTTCTGACTATTATAAATAAGGCTGTTATGAACATATTGGAGTATGTGTCCTTATTGCATGCTGGGGAATTCTCTGGGTATATGACCAAGAGTGGTATAGCAGGGTCCTCTGGAAGTGTCATGCCCAGTTTTCTGAGGAACCACCAGATTGATTTCCAGAGTGGTCCTACCAGCTTGTAATCCCAATAGCAGTGGAGGAGTGTTCCTCTTTCTGCACATCCTCTCCAACACCTGCTGGCTCCTGAGTTTTTAATCTTAGCCATTCTGACTGGTGTGAGATGAAATCTCAGGGTTGTTTGGATTTTCATTTCCCTAGTGATTAGTGACTTTGAATATTTCTTAAGGTGTTTCTTAGCCATTCAAAGTTCTTCAGGTGAAAATTCTTTGTTTAGCTCTGTACCCCAGTTTTAAATATGGTTACTTGGCTCTCTGGAGTCTAACTTCTTGAGTTCTTTGTATATCTTGGATATTAGCCTTCTGTAGGATGAAGATTGGTAAAGATCTTTTCCCAATTTGTTTGTTGCTGATTTGTCCTTTTGACAGTGTCCTTTGCCTTACAGAAACTTTATAATTTTACGAGGTCCCATTTGTCAATTCTTGATCTTAGAGCATTGATGTTCTGTTCAGGAAATTTTCCCCTGTGTCCATGTGCTCAATGCTCTTCCCCAGTTTCTTTTCTATTAGTTTCAGTGTGTCTGGTTTTATGTGGAGGTCCTTGATCGATTTGGAGTGGAGCTTAGTAAAAGGAGATAAGAATGAATCGATTTGCATTCTTCTGCATGCTGACCTCCAGGTGAACCAGCACCATTTGTTGAAAAGGCTATCTTTTTTCCACTGGATGGTTTTAGCTCCTTTGTCGAAGATCAAGTGACCATAGGTGTGTGGGTTCATTTCTTGGTCTTCAATTCTATTCCATTAACTTACCTGCCTGTCACTGTACCAATACCATGCAGTTTTTAACACTATTGCTCTGTAGTACTGCTTGAGGTCTGGGATACTGATTCCCGATAAGTTCTTTTACTGTTGAGAATAGTTTTAGCTATCCTGGGTTTTTTGTTATTCCAGATGAATTTGAGAATGCTCTTTCTAACTCTATGAAGAACTGAGTTGGGATTTTGATGAGGATTGTATTGAATCTGTATATTGCTTTTGGCAAGATGGCCATTTTTCTTATATTAATCCTGCCAGTCCATGAGCATGGAAGATTTTTTACATTTTCTGAGGTCTTCTTTGACTTCCTTCTTCAGAGACCTGAAGTTTTTGTCATACAGACCTTTCACTTGTTTGGTTAGAGTCACACCAATAGTCTTTACATTGCTAGTGGCTATTGTGAAGGTTATCATTTCCCTAATTTCTTTCTGAGCCTGCTTATCCTTTGAGTACAGGAAGGCTACTGATTTGCTTGAGTTGATTTTATAACCAGCCACTTTGCTGAAGTTGTTTATCACCTGTAGGAGTTCTCTAGTGGAGATTTTTGGGTCACTTAATTATAGTATGATATCATCTGCAAATAGTAATATTTTGACTTCTCCCTTTCCAATTTGTATCCCCTTGACCTCCTTATGTTGTCTAATTGCTCTAGCTAGAACTTCAACTACTATATTAAAAAGATATGGAGAGAGGTGGCAGCCTTGTCTAGTCCCTGATTTTAGTGGGATTACTTCAAGTTTCTCTCCATTTGCTTGACGTTGGCTACCGGTTTGCTGTATATTGCTTTTACTATGTCAAGTTATGGGCCTTGAATACCTGTTCTTTCCAAGACTTTTAGCAGGAAAGGTTGCTGAATTTTGTCAAATGCTTTTCCAACATCTAATGAAATGATCATGCAGGATTTTTTCTTTGAGTTTGTTTATGTAGTGACTTGCATTGATGAATTTCCGTATATTGAACCATCCTTGCATCCCTGGGTTGAAGCCTACTTAATCATGGTAGATCATTGTTTTAATGTGTTCTTGGATTCAGTTGGCCAGAATTTTATTGAGTATTTTTTCATTGATATTTATAAGGGAAATTGTTCTAAAGTTTTCTTTCTTTATTGGATCTTTGTGTAGTTTTGGTATCAGCGAAATTGTGGCTTCTCGGAATGAGTTAGGTAGGGTTCCTTCAGTTTCTATTTTGTGGAATAGTTTGCAGAGTACTAGTGTTAGGTCTTCTTCGAAGGTCTGATAGAATTCTGCACTAAAACCAGTGCTGTGCTTTTTTTATTTGGGAGACTGTCAATGACCACTTCTATTTCTTTAGGGGTTTTGGGACCATTTAAATGGTCTATCTGATCCTTATTGAACTTTAGTAGTTGGTATCTCTCTAGTTGGTATCTGAAACTGTACATTTCATCCAGATTTTCCAGTTGTGTTGACTATGGGCTTTTTAGTAGGATCTGATTTTTTTTTAATTTCCTCAGTTTCTGTTGTTATTTTTCCCTTTTTATTTCTGATTTTGTCAGTTAGGAAACTATCTCTGTGCCCTCTGGTTAGTCTGGCTAATGGTTTATCTATCTTGTTGATTTTCTCAAAGAACCACCTCCTAATTTTGTTCATTCTTTGTATTGTTCTTTTTTTCTACTTGTTTGATTTCAGCCCCGAGTTTGATGATTTCCTGTCTTCTACTCCTCTTGGGTGTATTAGCTTCTTTTTGTTCAGGGCTTTCAGGTGTGCCATTAAGCTGCTAGTGTATGCTCTCTTCAGTTTCTTTCTGGAGACACTCAGTGCTATGGGCTTTCCTTTTAGTACTGCCTTCATTGTGTCCCATAAATTTGGAAATGTTGTGCCTTCATTTTCATTAAATTCTAAAAACTCTTTGATTTCTTTCTTTATTTCTTCCTTGACCAAAGTCTCATTGAGTATTGTTCAGATTCCCTGTGTATGTGGGATTTCTGTTGCTTTTGTTGCTATTGAAAACCACTCTTACTTCATAGTAATCTGATAGGAGGCATGGGATTAGTTCGATCTTCTTATATCTATTGAGTTCTGTCTTGTGACCAATTATATGGTCGATTTTGGAGAAGATACCATGAGGTGCTGTGAAAAAAGTATATTCTTTTGCTTTAGAATGAAATGATATATATAATCTGTTAAATCCAATTGGTCCAAAGCTTCAATTAGTTTCACTGTGTCCCTGTTTAGTTTCTGTTTCCATGATCAGTCCATTGAGGAGAGTGGAGTATTGAAGTCACCCACAATTATTGTGTTAGGTGCAATGTGTTCTTTGATCTTTAGTAAAGTTTCTTTTATGAATGAGGATGCACTTGAATTTGGAGCATAGATGTTGAGAATAGAGAGTTCCTCTTGGTGGATTTTTCCTTTGACCATTAAGAAGTGTCCTTCTGTGTCTCTTTTGATGACTCTAGGTTGAAAGTCAATTTTATCTGATATTAGAATGGCTACTCCGTCTTGTGTCCTGAGACCATTTGCTTATGAAATTGTCTTCTAGCCTTTTATTCTGAGGTACAGTTTGTCTTTGACACTGAGGTGTGTTTCCTGTATGGAGTAAAATGTAGAGTCCTGTATATGTATCCAGTCTGTTAGTCTATGCCTTTTTATTGGGGAATTAAGGCCATTGATGTTAAGAGATATTAAGGAATAGTGATTAATACTTCCTGTTATTTTTGATGCTATTTTTTATATTTGAGTGGCTATCTTCTTTTAGGTTTGATGAAAAAAGGTTACTATCTTGACTTTTCCAGGGTGTAGTTTCCCTCCTTGTATTGGTGTTTTCCACCTATTATCCTTTGTAGGGCTGGGTTTCTGGAAAGATATTGTGTAAATTTGGTTTTATCATGGAATATCTTGCTGTCTTTACCTATGGTGATTGAGAGTTTTGCTGGGTATAGTAGTTTTGGCTGGCATGTGTGTTCTCTTGGAGTCTGTATGAGATCTGCCCAGGAACTTCTAGCTTTCTTGGTCTCTGATGAGAAGTCTGGTGTAATTCTGATAGGTCTTTCTTTATATGTTACTTGGCCTTTTTCTCTTACAGCTTTTAATATTCTTTATTTGTTTAGTACATTTGGGGGTTTGTTTATTATGTAACAGGAGTTATTTCTGTTCTGCTCCAGTCTGTTTGGAGTCCTGTAGGCTTCTTGTATATTAATAGGCATCTCTCTCTTAAGGTTTGGGAAATTTTCTTCCATAATTTTGTTGAAGATGTTTGCTGGCCCTTTAAGTTGTAAATTTTCACTCTCATATATTACTTATAATCCTTAGGTTTGGTCTTCTCATTGTGTCCTGGATTTCCTGTATGTTTTGACTTACAAACTTTTTCCATTTTGCATTTTCTTTGACTGTTGAGTCAGTGGTTTCTATAGTATCTTCGGCATCTGAGATTCTTTCTTCTATCTCTTGCATTCTGTTGTTGATATTTGCACCTATGACCCCTGATTTCTTCTCAAGATTTTTTATCTCCAAAATTGCCCCTTTGTGATTTCTTAGTCATTTATACTTCTGTTTTTAGATCCTGGATGGTTTTGTTCAGTTCCTTCACTTGTTTGTGTTTTCCCATAGTTCTTTAAGAGATTTTTGTGTTTCCTCTTTCAAGACTTCTGCCTATTGACCCAATTTCTCGTGCATTTCTTTAAGTGATTTTTGTGTTTCCTCTTTATTGGATTCTATCTGTTGATCCATATTCTCCTGAATTCCTTTAAGTGATTTTTGTGTTTCCTTCATAAGTGCTTCTACCTTATTCATTTTCTCATGCATTTCTTTAAGAGATTTATTTATGTCCTTATAATTCTCTAATATCATCATGATAAGTAATTTTAAATCCAAATCATGTTTTTTTGGTGTGTTTGGGTATCCAGGACTTGCTTTTGTAGGAGAATTGGGTTCAGATGCTGCCATATTGCCTTGATTTCTGTTAGTAACGTCCCTACATTTGCCTTTTGCCATCTGGTTATCTCTGGCATTAGTTAGTTGGTCCTGTTGTCACTGGCTAGTGCTTGAACCTCCTGTGGGCTTGTAAGGCTATTTGCACACCACTGGATAACTGGGTTTCTCCTGGCACAGATTGCTAATGGGCTGCCCTACTCTTGGGTGCCATTGGAGCCCTGGAGTGCCTTGGCCCAAGCAATGTTATACTCGTGTTTTCTCTGTGTACCTGGTGTTGCCTGTCAGGTCTGCCTGGGAGCTAAGATGGCAGATGCTGTGAGGACACCCTCCAAGTGCCTATTACTCTTCAGGGCAAATGTACCAGTACAGGGCTGGCACACAGACAGACTGCAGAGCTGCCCGGACCTTGGCCGCATGCAGAAGCCTGGCGGGCTGTGTCCTGAGCGACGTCAAACATGGCATATCTCTGTGTACCTGGTGTTGTTTGTCCAGTTTAACCAGGAGTGAAGATGGAGGATGCAGCATGGACCCTTTCCAAGTGTCAATCACTCTGCAGGGCTTCTTTTTTTCTTTAAAGGCCTCTATTATCTTTCTAAGATTGGATGCAAGGTCATTTTATTTTATTTTGGTTTAGGAGATTTCATGCTTGCTATAGAAGGATAGCTGTGTTCTGATCAGGACATATTGTGCCAGTTCTTGTTAATTGTGTTCTTGTTCTATCACTTATCCATCTGGCAGTCACTAGACGTTCCTATTGTAGCACACATTGGGTTGGGGGTCTACCCTCGATGAAGCTGCTGCAGCAGGCCTCTGGTGTATAACATGGGGCTGAACAATGTAACTCCAGAGGCATTTCAAGTCCCCCAGCAGGTGAGTGTGTCCTGGAGACAGAAAGGGAAGGTGATTGTAGGGGAGAGGAAGGCAGGTAGAGAGATGGTTGGAGAATAAAGATCCCATGGGAACAGTAAGCTGCTCAGGGCAGTGAGATGTAACCCTTGGGACTAGGTGGGCAGTTGCAATGGGTACAGGAATGAAAACTAACTTTCATGCTTCTTGCAAGCCAGTCTGGTGAAGGTGGGTGGAAACGTACCTTGACTGTGTTAAAAGTTTCTTGATCTGTGTTGTTTTATTCAGTCCCATCCATTTAACTCCAAATTCCATAATTTCATTTTCTTTATAGTAGAACACTGTCCACTGTGGCTTACCCATTCATCAGTTGAATAACTTTTAGGTGGTTTCTATTTCCTAGCTATTGTGAATAGAGTGATTTGCACATGACTGAGAAGGTATCTGTTTAATAGGATCTAATGCTCTATGGGCATGTGCCAAAAGCAGTATAGCAGGCAATAAAACTGATCACTTTCAGATATTTTAGAATCCTCCACACTACTTTCCATAGTGGCTACAACAGTTTGCAATCCTACTAACAGTAAATGGGGACAAAATGGAAATTTTAACTGGCTCGCTCTTCTATATAGTATCCAGAGCTACTATAAATTCATGTGTTTAGCATCCATGCCATGGACAATAAGAAGCATTTTACCAAATTGCTTATTGTTTTTATGCTCTTTTATTCTTTCTGCTGCACTCTATTGTTAGCCTATATTTTTCTTTGACACCTTCTTTATTTTTCTTTATTTATATGATAGAAATTCCCTTTCTAATATGTCTTTTGCAATGGCATGTAGGTGTTGGTATTTTAGGAGATTTCCCACACACAAATACATCTGTCTTGTACCAGGGTAGTCTCACATTTGTGTCTCATAACAGGACTATAGCAACAAACTTCAGCATTTCCCCTGAAGCACAAACTATGCCCAACTCCCATAGTATACTGAATTTCCAGAGTGACATCAAGAGTAACACATCATAAAGTCACAGCACATCAAAATACGCACAGTGATAAAAAATAGTATGAAAGTATGAAATAGTGTGAAAGGCCACAATATGTAATGTCAGTTGTTGAAATGGCAAGAATATTAGATTGAGCCCTGGCTCAGACAGTTATTATATGGAATGGGCCCTTGTATAATCTTATGGGCTATACTACAGGTATTCCCAGTATAAAGTTTTATCTACTGTGTACAACGTTCCAGGACAAAGAGTCTGCTTGTTCTTATGCCTCAACTCCAATAAATTAGGCCTTACCACACAGTATACAACCCAAGATCATAGTCCAATTATTAAAGACAACAGTCTCCTTGAACACCTAAACCTAGAAGTGACCTAGAGGGTACTAAGTCAAAAGTCTTTAAGAATAATTAGAGTCTTAGAATTATCCCAAAACTCAAAGGAAAGTTGGTTATGGTGTGCATCAAAATAATGATTTGTATCACTGGACCAAAATACTTTTAGAGTTTGGTTTATGTCATTGACTTTGTTGTTGTTAAATTGCCTGAGAATGGAGGACACTAATACTAATAGCAAATAGATGTGTACTTGATTCTCATAGTCATAGCCATTACACATCCTTTGCATAGGGATATGTGCCTACAATAAAATTGGCAGTTATATAGTCAAATACTCAAGCCTGTCCAGTAAGTGCCTGGGTTTCAATTAGATGCTTATTCAGGTAACTGTATCTCTAGTCTTGGCTTGTGTTCAGAGCTTGTTTCTCTACTAGTGGTATATTAATATTGTGAAAGGTTTGGCACTGAGCTGTCAACAAATCTCTCTGCTGTTCCCCTAGTGCTGGGGTCTAGCCTCAACACAAGTCAGGCATCATCAAGAACTAGGAATGCATGGTAGAGGAATAAGAGGAAAGAAAATTGATATACAAGCTGACAAGCTGTTCTTGCAGTAAAAGCTCCTGAACTTGGGAGTCAGAGTGCTGTCTAGACTTGGCTCAACCCCAGTCTCTTATTGAAATCATACAAGGAAGTAAGATTGTAAAGTTCATAGGAGGTGGATAAATGCTTCTCTATTTTCCTATGCCAACATTTTCATGTTATTCAGAGTAGTACAGATTTAAGAACAGAAAGGGGCACTATAAAATCTCAAACATAAAAGTTTTATAGCAAGTACAATTTTTTTTATATTTCCTGACCACCAGTCTCCAGTGAGGTTGAGGGAAGCAGTATTACAGTTACAAAGTCAAGATCTTTCACATATGTGTGAGACAATTCAGTTTTATAAAAGGGCAAACATGAGATCATAACTGCCAACTCTGCAGCCTTTGTAATTCTTTCTGGGTTCAACCCAGAAACCTGTGCACCATCTATTTAATTTTCCTAGCAGTTCTAATTTTCTACATTTTAATTCTTCTTGTAGATATTTAAATCTATTTTCTTTTGGAATACAGTCCCATGGCAATGTGCTCTAAGGTGATCTTAAATATATAGCAAAGGACACATTCATTTGCCAGTATCCCATTCTAGTACTGGGTCCCATACCATAATCCCACAAGATCTCCAACCTGATTCATACATCCAGGACCCCATCCGTCTGGATTTACAAAAACATCCTCACTTAACCTATATGGAGAATTCCAAGCGGGCTGCCACCATTGTTCCTGAACCCAAAGAACCCATTGCTGACTTTCTGGAAAATATCTGTATGTTATTCCATCCTCAGTATCATAATTAAAATGTCCTGCTTTTTTATACAGAAATAAGAATAAGACTGGTTGAACAGCCGTAAATTTACTCATGTCTGCCCAAGACTCTAGGTTATTTTCATTTTCACCTTGTGATTAATATATATCAAACCTTCCCAAGATGTTTATACTATCACCATATCCAATTTTACATTGGGTGCAATTTTCCAAAATTCGTAGAGTTTCCTCTACAGTTACATTTCTCTTGAATTATTGAACAGCTTTCATTTTTGCTTTATTGGTAATATCTACTTCCTGCATATCAATTGGGCTCTTACTAGGTTTTGCCAAGTTACCAAATACTGATTTAAACAAGAAAGGAGGAAAGAGAAGGAATAGTAAATAGATAAGGATAATGATAAGTGCTAAGAATAGTTACAGAGATGAGATTACAAGGTGCTTGCTCCAAAGAAGCAGGCCTTGGGGCCTCTCAGTACACATACTGGGGCCCAAAAGAGGCCATGGCCTCACACTCTGAAAGATGGTACCCCGAAAGGCTTTCCTTCCTTGTCATCAGGGGTCCAAGGCATCTCAAGCTTAATTTTGGGTGTCTACAACACTCTAGTAGGTAAAATCTTGCTCCTCCCTCAAACTTTCACACACCAACAGAGGATGGGTATTAGATAAAGATTTTTTTTGCTACTTTATTGGCTAATCAATGAACACTGATTTGGAGCTATTCAAGAGAGGCTCTGACCGACACTGAGCTTCACAAGGAAGGTCTGGTACTAAGCACCACTCAAAACAGACTTAAGTTTCTGTTGGTTCCCCAGGCCTCCACTATATCTGTCTACACCATGTTGCTCAGAGTTAGGGAAAATATTACAAGTCATTCTTTCCATCTCCATTAATGTGCCCTGCATTGTAATTATACTACAATAAGAAACTTTGCTTTTTCACCCATTTTCTAATCTGTTGCTACCGAACATCTTCATGTTACTATGAGGTAATAGTAACTCAGAATCATACTGAGCCAAAATACTGCTCTAATTCTCATTTCTAACTTCAATTACACATCATGAAACATGGGATGATAAATAAATTAATATTTAAAGTATTTAATTTTTAATTTTGCATGTGCTTGTGTAGTTTTGCTAATGTAACTACATATATCCTGCAGATAGGATGTCAAGGTCAGAAGAAAATTCTCAGGAGTTAATTCTCCACCATTACCTTATGGAATCCAGAGGTTGAGCTCTGGTCATCAAGCTCCACATGAGATACTCTGCCCTTGAGCCAGCCCATGAGTATTTTGAAGAATGTCATGCCAGAACAGGAAAAAACATTGAAAATACTGATTTAAAAACATTCAATAGAGACAAAGAGAAACAAATGATGTTGGAATGTGAAAGTTAAAAACATTAAATAGAGATGAGAACATAGCTCATTTTGCATGAGATCCTGTGGTCAATACCTAGAAGTACAAACATAAATGAGTTAAAAGTTACAATCAGATAAGAGCTGTGTATTTGTTCAGTAGTAATCTACCTATATAAATATGCACTTTAATATGCATTGCCTAATACAGAATATAAAGATAGAGAGAGACTTGCAGTGCATTTAAATGTAAAGAACAACAGAGATGTCTAAGAGACTCATAAAACCTATATTTCTTTTGATTTCCCTCACATAGTTGGAAGGTAAGGCCCTATTGCTGAGAGTTCAATTCAGTTTAGACACAAAATGCAGAAATCACTTAGCTATAAATTAGTTGAAGGCCTACTCCCTGAGAACTAGATTTATGGGATGAAAAGGGACCATATATACTTTCAGAGGATGGAAACAACCAACGATCCTCCCCAGCTATAATAATAATAATTACCCAGATATTGTGATAATCATAGTGGTAAATAGTGGCACACATGCCATGGTGAAAACCAGTAGCTCTTAATTTGGACTTAAGATGAGATAAAACAAACAAACAAGAAACTCATGCCTGACACTAAACCTATAACTATCTACCAAGAGCTAGAAATGTCATTGATCTTGGAAGAAAACCTCCAACCTCAACTTTACTAAACCAGAATAATTCTTAATTCTAGATGGTGAGTATACTCTTCACCCCTCATCAAGTAAGCTTCTCTTTTCAATAGAGAGGGACTGATATAGAAAACCACAACCAATCAAAATGCAGTTAAGGAGATCAGTACCAATGAGTATATCTATAATGCAACTCTTGCACCTGAGGCTTTGGTCTCATTGCAAAAGAGATGGGACACAGTGTGGAGAAGGTGACACAAAGATTTTAAGAACAAGAAGATCTAGGCAATTGCTGTGATATTGTATCTTAAGTAATACCAGAAGCTACACCCATAATATCTTAGCAAGATGACTACCTAAACATGAGTTGAACAAGGACAGCCACAATGAACATGCCAATCTGAATAAGGTACAACCACAAGACCTAAACCCTGCACTAGCAACAACAGACAACGAAGGAATGCTAAGAGTGGAAGAAATAGACTTCCCCTAGGAAAAAGACACCAACTGATTATACAATACAAAAGTGTCAGGTATTAAAAATAAGTAACGTAGACTAAGCACAATATACTTAGAGATGTATATGCATATATGTATATGTAACAGTAATTGTTGATGAAAGTTGCATGATTGATGTAAAAAAGGAGATGTGAAAGAGTTTGGAGGAAAGAAATGGAAGGGAAATATTTTATCAAATATTAATCTAAGTAGCAATCTCAAAATGAAAGAAAAACAAAGTAATTATAAAAACAAAAATGACACCAGTTAGTTATTTGAAAATAAAACCATTTCAGCTAACAATGATGGACAAAGATATATAATTCTAAAAAAAAGTGTATTTTTCATGTTTATTGAATAATTCCCAATATGCAATGCAGGAAGTAACTCAGACAAGTAACAATGGAAGATTTGGTCATGAAACTCTGGCGGTCAAATACAAAACATGATTACTCAACTGTTAAGAGCAAGGAAAACTGGTCATTTGCTGCAGTGTAGATAATTTAATGTACATTATGCTATGATTTATAAGATGAATGTAAGGAGAAAGGTCATAAAATCCCATACAAGTGGTATGTGTATTTTAGAGTCAATATATAATAGCAACAATATGATAATGGTTCACAAATATTTGGTAAGTAAGGAACAGAAAACAAAAAGCATAGATCAATAGCAATGAGTAACATAAATGTGAGATGAAGCTCATTTTCTATGACTGTAATGAAACACCATGAAGAAAACATTTAATTGAGGTACTCATAGTTCCATAGTGTTATAGTACATGACCATCATGGGAGTGAGCATGGCAGCAAGCAACCATGACACTGGAGTAGTAGGTGAGAGCTTACATCTGATCCACAAGTATAAAGCAGAGAAAGAGAAAGAGAGAAAAAGACCCAGGATAGCGAAAAGTATTAACCGTAGAAGTTATTTTACTGTTGAGTATCCCAGAACTCAAGCAGTAGTACAGAGCAATAGTATTAAAAACTGCATGGTTCAATGACAAGCAGTTATATCAATTGAATAGATTTGAAAATGCAAAAATGAAGCCACACACCTATGATCATGTGATTTTTGACAAAGCAGCTAAAACTATCCAGTAGAAAAATGACAGCATTTTCAACAAATGGTGCAGGTTCAACTGGAGGTCAGGATGTAGAAGAATGCAAATTAATAATTCTTATCCCCTCACACAAAGCTTAAGTACAGTTGGATCAAGGACATATAAAACTACCCAATAGAGGGCTAATATCCAATATATGCAAAGAACTCAAGAAATTAGACTACAGAGAACTAAATAACTCTATTAAAAATGAATACAGAGATAAACAAAGAATTCACAACTGAGGAATTCCAAATTCCTGAGAAGCACCTGAAGAAATGTCACCTTTCTTCAACATCCTTAGTCACCAGGGAAATGATAACAAATTCAATTGATCCAATTAAGAACAAAAGAAAACTGTAATGCAAAAGGTCAAAATATTGAATAGGAATGAGAATATAGCTCACTTAGCATAAGAACCTATGCAAAATATACAGATTACAAACATACATGAGTGAAAGTTAAGCAGATAAGAGCTGTGTATTTCTTCAATAATATTCTACCTATATAAATATATACTTAAATATGCATTGTTTAATTCAAAAAACTAAATAGAGAATTAAATTTAATTCATTTAAATACAAAGCTCAACAGAAGTCTAAAAGACTGCTATACCATAGGGAATATTTCTTTTGATTTTCCTCCTAGGGGTGGAAGGTAAGTGTTGGATCTATGCTCCAGGCCAGGTGTGACCATGAAGTAACACCATGGAATGGGTGTCGTGTTGGAGGTTTGTTTGGGGAGGGAGAAGGTGATACAGAGGCAGCCTCTGATGGAGGTAGAGGAAGAGGTGATAGGAGTAATGAGGCCTTTTATCAAGGAACGTAGTGTATGTACAGGAGGACATGTGGAATAAGACAACCCTGGGAGTGGGTTGTCTCTAGGCAGCTAATGATGAAATGTCCTGTTGTCTCTGGACCCATTTGGCTGTTGTAAGACCCTATTGCTCAGAACTTTATTTATACATAGAGCCCAATACCAATGAGTACATCTATAATATAATTTTTGCATCTAAAACTTTGGTAGCATTGCAGAAGAGGTGACACGGGAGAGGTGGCAGAAAAAATTTTAAATCAGGAGGACCTAGATGTTTGCTATGAGGTTGCATCTCCAACTAATATCAAAATCTGCACATATAAACTCTCACTAACACAAATCCCCAAACATAAGCTGAACAAGTACAACAAAAATAGACATGTTAAATTATTTGTGGATCAGAACGTGAGACCTCAGCCTTACATGAGAAACAACAGACAACTGAGAAATGTTGAGAGAGGAAGAAAGATTTCTACTAGGAAAACATACCAAATGGTTATACAATACAAAACTGTCGGTTATAAAAATAAGTTGCATAGACTGAGCACAGACATACTATATATACACATACACACAGATAGATAGATGATAGATAGATAGATGATAGATAGATAGATAGATAGATAGATAGATAGATAGATAGATAGATAGATAGATAGATAGATAGACAGACATACAGACGGGCGGACGGACGGACATACAGATAGATAGATAGATAGATAGATAGATAGATAGATAGATAGATAGATAGATAGATAGATAGATAGATAGACAAAAATTAGTTGTAGGAGTGGCATAGTTAATGTGAAAATAGAAGGCATGAAATATGGAAATGTTTGAAGAGAGGAAAGGGGAGGGAAATTATGCTATTATTAATTATTTCAAACACAAAGCAAAAAACAAATTTAAAGACCTACAAATGGGACCAGATGCCTAGTTGAAAGAAAAGTCATATCAACTTAAAATTAATCTATAGTCAAGTATATATCATTGAAAAAATGACATGTTTTCAAAGTTTATTTAATAATTATTCCCAAGAGTTAAGGCAGAGGAATGATCCAGACATAGAAAAATGCAGGAATTAGTCATGATACTTTGGTAGTCACATACATAACAAGGACTCCTGGTCATATGCTGTAGTATAGGTGATTTAATGTGCATTATGCTATGTTAGATAGGATGAATGAAAGGAGGAAAAGTCACAAAATCTCACAAATAGAAAGAATCTTTTAGTCAATATATACAGAACAACTACATGATAATTGTTGATAAGTCTTTGGTGAGTAAGGGAAAGAAAAAAGCATAGATTAATAATATTAAGCAACATAAATGTAAGATGAAGTAAATCTTAATTACTTTTCCATGGATGTCATGAGACACTATGACCAAGGCAACTTATAAAATAAAACGGTGAATCTGGAGACTCATAGTTCCAAAATGTTATAGTACATAACCATTTTGAGAAAGACAATAGCAACAGACAATCATGGTACTGGAACAGTAGGTGACAGCTTACATCTGATGCACAAGCATGAAGAAGAGAGAAAGGGATAGAGAGACAGAGACAGGACAGAGGCATACAGAGACAGACAGAGACAGAGATTTACAGAGACAGACAGAGACAGGGGGATAGAGACAAAAATACAGCAACTGACAGACAAAGACAGAGATAGAGAGATAGTGAGAGTACCAACTGGGAGTGGCACCACTTTTAAACCTCAAAAGCCCATCTCAAATGACATTCCTCCTTCAAGAAGGCCTCTTTCTCAAAACATTCACCAATTTTGGACTTTTTGTTCAAATAAATGAGAACATTTGGGCCATTCTCATTCAAATCTGAAGATTCACACATTGGCCTCCATAGACTGGTAACCATATCATAATGGAAAATGCATTCAGTCCCACTTCAAAAGTCCCCATCATCTATCACAGTCTCATGGCTACATAATTATCCAAAGTTTTTGCTGAGACTTAAGGCAATCTGTTAATTATAGCCCCTGGTCAAATCAAAGGTGAGAAATGTCTCCAACACATAAAGGCACAGATCATACATTACCATTACAAAACATAGGAATGGAACATGATGAGGTAATACTGGGACAAAGCAAAATCAAACTCCAATAAGACAAACACTAAGTCCTGTAGATCCATGTCCTGGTGAAAAAAGGCTGAGATGACTCTACTTTCAGCTTTGCTACTACAGCATACTTCTCTTGTGTTGGTTTCACTCTTTCTTTTATTTAATCACTTGTTGATGTATGTATGTATGTATGCATGTATGTATGTATTATGTGCGTACATATGTACATATGGCATGTATGTGTTTATTTATTTATTTATTCATCTATTTATTTATTTATTCATTTATTTATTTTACAATCCATATTTTATAACCCTCTTGGTCTACCTTTTGACTTCCTTATCCCATACCTCTTCTACATTCCCTGTCCCAGAAAGAATGTACCCACCACACACCTCCAAACTCACCAGACATCTAAACTCCCTGGAGCTTCCAGTCTCTTGAGGATTATAGGTGCCATCTTTTCTCACTGAAGCCAGACCTGGAAGTCCTCTGCTCTAAATGTGTTGGGGCTAGTGTATGCTGCCTGGTTGGTGGTCCAGTGTTTGATAGATCTTTGGGGGTCCAGATTAATTGAGACTGCTGGTTCTCCTCCATGGTCACCGTCCTCCAGTGTTTCTTCCAGCTTTTCCCTAATTCAACTACAGGGATCAGCAATGACTGTCCATTGGTTGAGTGCAAAGATCTACATTAGAGTCTCTCAGCTGCTTGTTGGGTCTTTTGGAGGGCAGTTATGATAGGTCCGTTTTTATGACCATGCCTTGTCAGGTCTTGAAACCTCCCCCTGACCTGGAAGCCACTTTGGGCCTGTTGCTGGACCATCTTACCTCAGGCTTCTCTCCATTTCCATCTCTGTAGTTCTTTCAGACAGGAACAATTATGGGTCAGAGTTTTGACTGTGGGATGGCAACACCATCCCTCACTTGATGCTCTATTTTCTGCTGGAGGTAGGCTCTACATGTTCCCTCTCCCTACTGTAGGGCATTCCATATAAAGTTCCTCCCTTTGAGTCCTGAGAGTCTCTCACCTCTCAGGTCTCTAGTATATTCTAGAGGGTATCCCAACCTCCTGCTTCCTGAGGTTGCCCATTTCCAAGTTTTCTGCTGGACCTCAGCGTTTCAGTCCCTTTCCCCCACCCAATACCAGATTATGTTCCTCCTATCCCCTCACCCCTATCCACTGTCCCTCCCAGGTCCCTCTCTGTCTTCCCCTATATTTCTTCTCCTTTCAAAGTGATACTTAGGTGTCCTCACTTGGGCCATTCAGCTTGTTGAACTTTTTGAGTTCTATAGACTGTATTCATTTCACCACGTGTATTTGAATTTTCATGTTTCACTCTAAATTTTGTTTAGAACAGAAATATGAATCATACTAACTCCTGAAACAGAGTGCTGACTGAAGGAAATGGAAAAGAACAGAAATAAAAGTTATTTTGTGTCTTGATTATTTCTGACTCCTGTAGCCACACTAGGCTATAAAAATTTGTTGAACTCTCTCCATGTTCAGATTCAGCTGGGAGAAAACTGATCTCCCAAAAGTGCTGGCATACCTCTGAGTACAGGTAGGACCACCACTTCTGCTCTGAGGGACCTTCTTGGAAACCTCAGGAGAGGGGAGCTAAGGAGCAGACGGGATGGGATCCTTGCAGGTTCCATCTGTGCCTGGAACTGAACCTGTGCCACAGCTCTCTATACCCAGATCCTGCCAGGAGAGAACTTGTCTCCTACGAGTGTTGACACACCTGTGAGAACAGTTAGAACCATAACTTCTACTCCAACGTACCCACCCCAGAGCCCTGAAATATTGGAACTGAGGAGCAGCCTGGGTCAGGATCCTACCAGTTTCCATCGGCACCTGGAGCTGAACCTTTGCTACAGCCCTCCAAACCTAGATCCCACTGTGAGAGAGCTGGTCTCCAGGAAGTTCTCACACACAGAATTATGGAAGGAACAAGCCACAGTCAGAGACAGCAAAACCAGCTAAAACAGAGATAACCAGATGGCAAAAGGCAAGGGCAAGAGCTTAAGCAAGAGAAACCAAGGCTATTGACATCATCAGAACCAAGCTCCCCCATCACAGCAAGGCATATATATGACAACACAAGAAAATCAAGACTCTGACATAAAATCACATCTGATGATGATGATAGAGGACTTAAAGAAGGGCATAAATGACTCCCTTAAAGAAATACAGGTAAACAGGTAGAAGCCCTTAAAAGAGAGTAAACATTCTGGACTTGAAGGGCAATTATCTTCAACAAAATTATAGAAGAAAATTTCCTGAACCATATTAAAAATGGGGTAAAGGGCTAAACAAAGAATTCTCAATTGAGGAATACAAGATGGCTGAGGAACACATAATGAAATATTCAACATCTTTAAGCATCAGTGGAATACAAATGGACACAACTCTAAGATTCCACCTCACACCTGTCAGAATGTCTAGGATCAAAAACACAGGGCACAGCAGATGCTAGAGAAGATGTGGAGGAAGGGGAACATGCCTACATTGCTGGTGAGATTGCAAGCCTGTAAAACCATTCTGGAAATCTGTTTGGCCGTTCATCAGAAAATTGGACACAGTACTACCTGAGAACCCAGTTATACCACTCCTGGACATATACTCAGAAGATGCTTCAACATGTAATAAGGACACGTGTTCCACTATGTTCATAGCAGCCTTATTTGTAATAGTGAGAATCTGGAAAGAACCCATATGTTCCTCAACAGAAGAATGGACACAGACAATATGGTACATTTACATAATCGAATACTACCAGCTATTAAAAACAATAAATATATGAAATTCTTGGTCAAATGGATGGAACAAGAAAATATCATCCTGTGTGAAGTAACCCAATCACAAAAGAACACACATGGTATGTATTCACTGATAAGTGGCTATTAGCCCAAAAGCTCAGAATACCCAAGGTACAACTCACAGACCACATGAAGCACAAGAAGAAGGAAGAGAAAATGGGGATACTAAGATTCTTCTTAGAAGGTGGATCAAAATGTCCATGGCCCACAGCCAACCAATAGACTGAACATAGGTTACCCAATGGAGGAGCTAGAAATAGGACCCAAGGAGCTGAAGAGTTTTGCATCCCCATAGGAGGAACAATAATACATACCAACAAGTAGCCAGAGAGCTCTAAGGGAGTAAACCTCCAACCAAACAATACACATGGATGGACCCATGGCTCTAGCTACACATGTAGCAAAGGATAGCGTTTTCAGATGTCAATGTGAGGAGAGGCCTTTGGTCCTGTGAAGGCTTGATGCCCCAGAGTAGGGGAATTCCAGGTGAAGAAAGTGGGAAGGGTGTTGTTAATAAGGGGAGGGGGGAAGAATAGGGGGTTTTGGAGGGGTAACAAGGAAAGGGCATACCATTTAAATTTAAATAAAGCAAATATCTAATAAAATAAAATTTGAAAAAGAAGGCATTGTGCAGAAAAACACAAAAGTCAGACTCTTTCCACATTCATGTGGACACGGATGTTGATGGATGTCATTGCAAAACCTATGTGCACTTATCCAATTTTAAAAACTAGAGACAGTGAATTTGATGTTCATAGTGAGTACTCATCTCGATGAAGAAAGATTTTACAGTCTTCTTTTGAGAAGGTTTATTTGTTTACTGAATAATTTATAAACCTGGAGAAATTAATAAGGACTATGATATTACGGTGTATGTATTTAAGTCTTAAACACTGAGAAGGGTGTTTAAAAAGAATATTTGCAAGATACAACATTTGTGAATGCATTATAAATTTCAGTGACTAAAGAAATACTGCCCTTCCTTGTACTTCCATTTGCCTTCTAATTAAGGAGAGTTTGTCAACAGTAGGAGCAGTTCTCTACCACAGAACACTTACACAAGGAGTCCCATCAAAAGGAGATGGTAAAGCCCTAAGTAACACAGCTTCAGAAATGCTACAGTCAGTATTTGTATGACAAGACCCATTTCTCTCAACTTTTACAAAAATTACTGCTGTAATTAACCAATTGAAGATGAGGTAACAAACTCAAGAAGGTTGCAAAAATGGTCCATTCTGATAAGAAAAATGTTTCCCCCAAAACCTTTTTTTGTCCAAGCAGCTCTCAGCTGCTGCTCTGAACTCTTTCCAGTTCTTCAGGGTGTTCCAAAGAATTGTTATCTACACATTCTTCCTCCTCAGGGATGTCTTGCATTGCTCTCTGTAGAAGTAGCTTCAGAGACTTCCTTCTGAACATTCGGTGCCTAATAGAGCCAACGAGGAAGTAAATGATGGGGTTGATGCAGCTGTTAATACAGTATAGGAATTGTGTATCATAAAAAACATCACAATGGCTAATATAATGAAAATCGCCAACCCATAGATAGAGTAGCCAATAGACCCCAAAAGGAAAACCAAAGATCAGGAAGACCAAGACTGTGAATGCAATGGTTACATAAAGCCTGGTCACAGGAATTCGGTGTGAGCCACAGAAGATCCTGACAAGCAGGGTGAGGTTGCACCCAATGAGAACCACAAATAAAGCAATTAACCATACACTAATGATGACATCAGAAGTTACACACCAATAAATATCAAAACTATTAAACAGTAAGCCACATGCCATCCCATCCAGGAGACCCAATAACAGGGACATAGCCCAAAGCACAAAACATGTGATAGCTGATGTGCGTCTTGAACGATTACAGTGATACCAGATAGGCCATATTACAGACAAGCAGCGCTCAGTACTAATGGTGCTGAGAATGCTCAGACCAGAAAGATAAGAAAATATTCTCCAAAAATAAAAGAACAAAGGTATTTCAAGGAAAATTGAGTAAAGGAAGTAAATGACAATAAAACTGGAAAACACAAACTGAAAACACAGGAAGAGAAAGTCAGCCATAGCCAGGTTGAAAATGTAGACAGAGAAGGCATTCCTGTGCATACAGATGCCCAGGAGCCACAGCACTTTGGCATTGAGTCCCATCCCAACTGGGGAAATGATGATGGAAAGCACACTTATGGCTTGGATCTTGATGTCACAATATGAAGAATCAGTGTAGTAGCTTCCATTCAGCATTGTGATGTTAGTTTTCCAGGCTGAGATGCTTAGATTCTTGCTTAGGAAATCTCCACTCATGTTCCTAAAAAAGATAACAAAATAAAAATACATGAGCACATGCTGTGGACTCTGATTCAGGAATACACAGATCTCTGACCTGGTTCATAAGTAGGAGAAACAGAACTCTAGAAGTTAAGTGATATATTTACACCAGTATTTCTGGAGACTTTATTAATTCAATTTTCTGGACCATTAATTTAAATGAGCTTGGTATTTTTTGGGAGGCAGTCTATAGCCTAAGACTTTTAATGGTATGAGATTAGTTGATGACATCTATATAGAAACTCAGCATCTCATACTGTGTCAGAATGAAGCTCAACTCTAAAGCTAGCTTTCTTATTTTCTTTGGGGGGGGCTGGTTGTTTTTGTTTTTGGTTTGGTTTTTTTGGATTTGGGTTTTTTTCAAGACAGGGTTTCTCTGTATAGCCATGACTGTCCTGGAACTCTCTCTGTAGACCAGGCTGGCCTCGAACTCAGAAATCCACCTGCCTCTGCCTCCCAGAGTGCTGGGACTACAGGCGTGAGCCACCACCGCCTGGCGCTTTCTTATTTTCATAAGGAAGGTTCTTTCAGCTGCAGGAACTCAGAAGCCAGAAGCATGACAGCATCCTAGTCTGCACAGTGTGAGAAATCATCAAATGGGAAAAAATAAAAATCATGAATGGCAGTCGTTAATGAAATGCCAAGTCATACTATACCAGTTCGAAAATAACCAGACCTATATGCTAGTTTGACTTAGTCTCTATTTCAGATTCAAACTTAAAATAAGAAAAGTCTTTGAGGATATTAAGCACTTTTCTAATATCTGTTGCTACAACAAATGTGTACATATCTCTATGGAAAATCTAATAGAAACTACTAGAAAAGAAACTGGGGAAGATCCTTGAGGACATGGGCACGGGGAAAAGTTCCTGAATAGAACACCAATAGCTTATGCTCTAAGATCAAGAATTGACAAATAGGACCTCATAAAACTACCAAGTTTCTGTAAAGGCAAAGGACACTGTCAAAAGGACAAAACGTCAACCAACAGATTGGGAAAGAATCTTCACCAACCCTAAATCTGACAGAGGGTTAATATCTAATATATACAAAGAACTCAAGAAGGTAGAACCCAGAAAATAAAATAATCCCATTTAAAAGTAGGGTACCAAGCTAAACAAAGAATTTTCACATGAAGAACTTTAGAGGGCTGAGAAACACCGTAAGAAATGTTCAATATCATTAATCATTAGGGAAATACAAATCAAAACAACCCTGAGATTTCACCTCACACCAGTCAGAATGGCTAAGGTCAAAAACTCAGGAGACAGAAGGTGCTGGAAAGGATGTGGAGAAAGAGGAACACTCCTCCACTGCTGGTGGGATTGTAAGAAGGTGCAACCACTTTAGAAATCAGTCTGGAGGTTCCTCAGAAAACTGGGCATGACACTTCCAGAGGACCCTGCTATACCACTCCTGAGCATATACCCACAGGATTCCCCAGCATGCAATAAGGACACATGCTCCACTATGTTCATAGCAGCCCTATTTGCAGTAGCCAGAAGCTGCAAAGAACCCAGGTGTCCCTCAATGGAGGAATGGATAAAAAAATGTGGTATATAACAATGAATTCATGAAATTCTTAGACAAATGGATGGAGCTTGAGAAGATCATACTAAGTGAGGTAACCCAAACTCAAAAGATCAATCATGGTATGCACTCACTGATAAGCGGATATTAACCTAGAAACAAATACATCTCTCCATAAAGATCAGTAATTCTAGTGTATATATCACCAATGAGAATAATTTAAAGAAAGCTCAGGATTTGTTCAAAGGAACAAATACAAACATATTCAGGAGTTCATGTAGTTCAAAAAGGATTTGAATAGCCACATGAATGAACATAAAGAAGATAGGAATAAATACCAGAATAAAAGAAAAAATGCAATTTTCTAGCTACCCATATAGCAGAAGATTGTTGTTAGAAACATAAATATCTCAAACAGTAAAACATCAAATAGCAACCCAATCACAGGAAGAAATATATATTTGGACAGACATACAACAAAGACACATACCCATGTTTCAAATGCTAACATTTTGAAAAATGATCATGAGTGCCATCAAGAAATTTTAAATTGCCATGAGTGTCTATCTTGTCTCAATAAGAATGGATATTACCAAAAATTTAAAGAACAAGAAATAATGATAAGGATATGGGTAAAGAAGAACACTAAAACACTAATTCACTCTTGTTGGTGAGAATGCAAACTGGTACTACCACTATAATATTATTCTGTGGATTCCTCAGAAAATGAGGTAGATCTTTTATAGTACCTGTACTGGTTCGTTTTATATGAACTTGAAATAAGATTGAGTCATTAAAGAGGAAATAGCAACAATTGATAAAAAGCCTTCATAAGAGCAGACTGTATACCAGTCTGTAGGGCATTTCTTTTGGTAGCAATTGATGGGTCAAACCTAGACAATAACCTAGAATACCAACACAGGTTATGCACAAATGTGTTCACATCAACAGCCAGGCATTGATGAATGGTGGTTTCTGGTAGGGCTAACTCTGGAGCTGAATAATTGACTAACAACAGATTCAACAAGAGGGGAAATCATTTCTTCCAATCAAGTTCCCAATAGTAATCAAATTAAGTGCCAATAGAGAGTTCAATTCACCCAACTGGCATACAGAATAAATTTTATAAAACAAAACTAAATATCATAATCTCTAAAATGAACTGATAGTGAGACAATTTGACAGAGATGAGAGGAATATTTGATAGAGCTTGGAAGAGTAATCAGAGTACACTCTATGCTTAAATAAAATATTTATAAAACAAAATTGATTAATATTTAATGCTTGGGGCAGAACACTGATATATTGCATCACAGCAACAGCCATCTCTGAGTCCAGATAGAGCTCCACACTCCATGCTCTTTCTTTAGGTTATAGATAGGTTAAACATTTCATGTAACTTTCCAAAAATATGTACATCATTGATAAGTTATAATTAATTGTGTTTCTCACAGTCACTCAATTTTAGACCAGCTGTTGCCTACTGAAACAGAAATGCACAAAGGAATTAAAACTTTCTGTTGAAGAAAATGCAGGTAATTTAGGAACTGACATAAATGGGATTTAAGAGATAGTGCCTGAACACATGTACTTGCTAAATCAAGGAAAGTGTCAAAATTACAACAGTATAAGATTGTGTAGTTAGGATAAGAGAAGAATTTAGGAAAGTACAAGAGGACATTGCCTTGGTTCAGTGTCCCCTCAACCCAGTCTATAAACCTACAATGCTGTCATGAAACTTTTGTGGGTCCTTCTCCAGAAACATGACATATTTTGGTGGTTTTCTACCTCAAGATATAGTTACATTTTTATGGACTATAAACAATAGATAATTGTTTGGGAAGAAGGTCTCAAAAGGGAATCTTACCTTTGCTCTATTATTCTTATGGTAGATATTAAGCTTGTCTGTGGCGAAGAGTAGAGTTCTCTGAATCTGCTGTAAATATGAATAGGTTCTAGCACATAAACTGCATAGAAACTGGTGCTTGAGGAAGGATGATCAAAAGAGGAAGAAAGATCTGTGGTTTCCTGTACTTGTATCTGCATTGTCACTCCTTTGAGTCATGCTCTTTATGAGACTGATCTGAACATTTGGCCTGTTTCCTACCTCCACCTCTTTGGTCATAAGAATCCTATGGCTCCTCTTCCCTTTTAGTTCTTGGGTTTTCTTTAACTTTCTGCATCTAGAAGGTGAGCAATTTTAAACAATGTGAGCCAGTTCTGAATTTTTTCAGACATAACATGTTTGAACATCTAGACCACTATGGAATAATAAACATAGGGATAATAAGCAAATCTGATGAATTGTCAGAATAGTGACTTGAAATATACCAGTTAGGAGTCTAAGCTTTGAAACTAGAAGCATTCCTTGAGTCAGAAACCCAGCCAGAGTAGGATTTCAGGAATATGTAGTCTTCAGGCTCCTGGAACATCCTACTTACTGCTAAGATGACTAAGAATGAGGCTAACTCAGCACTCAGCAACAGGGCTTTAGAAAATAACTCAAAATGAGGTCTGCAGGAGGGCTGGACAAACCTGCCTCTGCAAAGTTAATAATGAAGGAAACCAAAAAGGCAGCTGAAATGAATAAAGCTTTGATAAGAAATGAATGAATCAGCTAGCATGAGAAGGGAGAAAAAAAGAAACAGATCAAATTGACAAAGTTATTTAGGTGCAGACAGTGTTGAATAGTAATGTAGAGTGACTGACATAGGATAAAACACGAGAGAAAGGAGCCATGTCTTCTTGATGTCAAAGCAATGTCTCATTAGTAATTCCTGTCTCACTATTTTATGATGCTATATTCCTTTATAAACTATTTTGCAAAGGTAAATTTAGTAGCAATAGGACATTTCAACTTTAAAAACAATGGTTTTTGCATATGGATTTCATGTACATTAGTAAAATGGATGCTCTTTTAAATATTCATACATATATGAGCATGTGTTGATGAAGTCCAGAGTTTAATGTCTGGGATATTCCTATCACCCTCTTTACCTTATATCTTGAATCAGTTGTCTCCACTTGAAACCATAACTTACCTGTTGAGCTATTTTCCTTTACTCTCTTTCTCCAGTGTTTCCCATATGCTGATAAAATAGACTATCAATCTGCATCAATATGGGGATGAGGGTTGAAACTCAGACTCTTACATTGCACACCAAGTGTTTTCCTCTCTGAATCATCTTCCAAATCTAATTAGGTATATTTTTTTCTGAATTAAGAAGCATTACTTCCCTGTATTCTAAATATAAATGATTTTTAAGAGATGGGATTATTTACCAGGTTGGCAATTTTATTTGTATTAGGTTGTTTGTTTTGTTGTTTAGTTGTTTGGCTGATTGAGTGGCTGGCTGATTAGTTGTGTGGTTGGGTGGGTGTTTGCCTGGATGTTTAGTTGAATGGTTGGTTGAGTGGGTTTACTGATTAGTTAGTTTATTCTTTGGTTGTTTGGTTGTGTTTTCAATTTGTTGGTTGACTTTCTTTAGCCAGGATACAGTAAGATATGAATTATAATATGATTTGGTTGTTTGCATTGTCATCTTTATGTTCCATAGGAGAAAGAGTTTTATTTCATAGTCCAAAATATGATACACACTAAGTGGCAACTTAAATTCAACTACTGTATTTACTCAGTCAAAAATATTTTAAATTACGTCTATCCCCATATGATAATTTGATAGATTTTTTTTTTACTTATAAAACCTCTTTCTTGACCTTAGTTCTGTCAAAGTTTTATGACCTCCATGATGCCCTTAGTTTTATAATCTGCTATTTTTTTGTTAAAGGGATATGAAAGAAAATATGAATGTGTGTTATATATGATGCAAAACTGAATTGGTGAGACATGTAAACTCTTGTCTGAAGTGGAATGTTCAGGTTGTGTCTTCTGATGCCAGACCACATGATTTCTAGTAATCACAAAAAAAAAAACTGTTTTTTTCAACTAGAGGTCCCTTGCCCTTGATATAGGGAAATAAATGCTGCTGAGCAATTTAATGTTCTGTACCAACTTGCATCTCCATTTCCACATATGCCACGATTTTTGTTTCTTCTTTGCCATCCCCATCTACCATATTTGGATACACAATACATTCTTAAAAATTTAACATACTTCTCGAGATTATTCCTTTTGTCCTACTTTGCATAAAGATAAAGGACCATAAACACCAGTGGTTATTTGCACCCAGGTCCAAAGCTGCACTCCTTTCTGTAGCATGGATAATATCAGAAATATTTAGTTTTGATTTTCTGGTCCACTTTGTACCTCCTGTTTCACTAAAGGATGATGGCTTGTATTACTGGATGTGAGGCCTTCAGATGACAGACCCACTGTTCATTTCCGGTGATGAGAGATTAACTCATGTATCTTTCGGACCTACAACACTTTGACCAATATTTTCTCTTAGCAGAGCAACCATAGCACTCTGGAAGCCTTTGTGGTCCTAGCAGACCACAGACCACAACCTGCTTATTCTCTTCTACAAATACTCATCAAATGCTAACCCCCTGTTGTCTTAGTCAGAGTTTATATTCCTGCATAAACATCATGACCAAGAAGCAAGTTTGGGAGGAGGGTTTATTCAGCTTCCACATTCCACTTTGCTATTGATCACCAAAGGAAGACCAGACTAGAATCAGGAACTGATGCAAAGGCCATGAAGGGATGTTTCTTATTGGCAGGATTTCTCTGCCTTGCTCAGCTTGTTTTTTTAAATAGAACCCAATACTACTAGCCCTGAGAAGGCAACAACCACAATGAGCCCTCACTCTTGATCAATAATTGAGAAAATACTTTATGGCTGGATCTCATGGAGACATTACCTCACATGAAGTACCACTCTCCATGATAACTTCAGCCTGTGTCAAGTTGACACACAAAGCCAGCCAGTGCACCTGTCAAAACCGCCCTGATAGACACTATACTCCTTGATTATGCACTTTTGACTAATCTATCTAATCAGTTAGAGGTTCCATCTTGTTTTTTTTTCTTTAGGACCTCATAGGGGCCTGAAAAGTATGTAGTCCATAATCTATCTGGCAATTCCAAAATCGTGGCAATAAACTTATACCAAAATAAATAACAAAAAACCAAACTACAGATGTCCAGATTCAATCAAAAAAATTAAAAAATATGTAAAACAGAAAATATTTTTTACTCCTAAAGTTCATAATCCTACCCAATGTGTATAATTTAGATGAACTTAAAAGACACAGAATGCAAAAGAAGGGCACCAGGGAGCCAGGTGTCTCCCCAGCCTTCCTGCTCAGGACACCAGGACATAGTAATCTCCCAGCCATGCTTTCACTTCTGAGAATGGAGGTGAGATCTCTACCTTCTCTCCAATATCCCTCTGGCGGGTACAACTAGGAGCACACAGGGCATACAATCAGGGGAGCAGCTCCCTGTCACCATTTTCAACAGGGAGACAGGCAGCTCCACAGTCTTCTGTGCACAGACCCTGCCAGAAGAGTGTTGGTCACTCAGGAGTACAGATAAAGGCTTATAGACCCACAAGAGGGACAACGTCCTGCCAGAGACAGGAAGACTAACTAAACCCAGAGATACCCAGATGGCAAAAGGCAAGCACAAGAATCCTACAAACAAAAACCAAGGCTACTTGGCAACATCAGAACCCAGTTCTCCCACCACAGCAAGTTTTGGATACTACAACAAACCAGAAAAGCAAGAGATGGATTTAAAATTACATCTCCTGATGCTGATAGAGAACTTTGAGAAGGACATACATAACTCCCTTAAAGAAATGCAGGAGAACATGGGTCAACAGATAGAAGGCCTTAAAGAGTAAATACAAAAATCACTTAAAGAAAACACAAACAAACAAGTGAAGGAACTGAACAAAACGATCCAGGATCTAAAAATGGAATTAGAAACAATAAAGAAATCACAAAGGAAGACAACTCTGGAAGTAGAAAACCTTGGAACAAAATCAGGTGTCATAGATCAACAACAGAATATAAGAGATAGAAGAAAGAGTCTCAGATGCAGAGGATAACATAGAAAACATGGACTCAACAGTCAAAGAAAATGAAAAATATAAAAAAGCTCCTAACCCAAAGCATCCAGGAAATTCAGGACACAATGAGAAGACCAAATCTAAGGATTATAAGTATAGAAGAGAGCAAAGACTTACAACTTGAAGGGACAGTAAATATCTTCAAAACATTATAGAAGAAAACTTCCATAGCCTAAAGAAAGAGATGCCCATGAACATACAAGAAGCCTACAGAACTCCAAACAAGCTGAACCAGAAGTGTAATTCCTCCTAGCACATAATAATCAAAACACCAAGTACACTAAACAAACAAAAAAAGAATATTAAAAGCAGCAAGGGAATAAGGTCAAGTAACTTATAAAAGCAGACCTATCAGAATTACACCAGACTTCTTACCAGAGATGATAAAAGCTAAAAAATCTTGAGCAGATCTCATACAGATCCTAAGAGAACACAAATGCCTGCCCAGACTATTATACCCTGCAATAATCTCAATCACTATAGATGAAGAAACCAAGATATTCCATGATAAAACCAAATTCACACAAAATCTTTCCACAAATCCAGCCCTACAAAGGATAATAAATGGAAAATTGCAACACAAGAAGCGAAACTACACCTTAGAAAAAGCAAGAAAGATGTCTTGAAAGGATGAGAAATACTGCCTAACTCTCCAATGACTCCAAGAAGTTAGAAATTTAGAAATGCTATCTCACTCCTATGAAGCCCTAAATACCTCAAATTCCAGACCCTGTTCTCTGCCAGTAAACAGGTAAAAGGTCACATTTCTTGTTGTTCCAGAGCCTGCTCTCTGTATGGAACTAAGTGAAAGCGTGTATGTGATTCTGGCCTAGTAAGATAACAGGAAATGAGCTGACCACTTATCTGGCTTCTATAAACTGCTTGCGCCATAGAAGGAAAGTCCTTGTGACCTATCTTAACTACAATCTGTCACCCCTGACCCCTGCGCAAATGCAGACTTCCAAGACTAAAAGAAACTGATTGGTCCATGGAGCACGGGCTTAGATGATTTGAAATAACTGGCCTAGAAACTATAGAGTGGTACAAATCGATTGGCCTGCACTGCCCAGGCTCTCAATGCTAAGGACTGATTGGCTTGCAGATGTGCAGCCTTTGTTGTAAACCCTATAAAAGCTGTCCTGATTCTGCACTCGGGATCTGCAGTCCTCTACATTGTGTGGTGTACGATTGTAGGTCCCAGCACACTTGGAATAAAAATCCTCTTGTGGTTTGCATCAAGACCATTTCTTGTGAGTTATTTGGGGTGCTGCCTTTCCGGAGCTGGAGCATGGGGGTCCTCATTTTGAGGGTCTTTCAGTCTTCTTCCAACAACCCAAAAGAAGGTAACCACACAAGCACAAAAATAACAGAAAGCAATAATCAGTATTTCTTAATATCTCTTAATATCAATGGACTCAATTTCACAATAAAAAGACAGACTAACAGAAATATTTTACATATGAATCTTCAAATTTTCATATCTACAAATCTTCAAATCTACAATTCTACATATTTTATCAGAAAATATTTATAATTCCACTTTCAATCAACTTTGAAATATTTTTATACCTACCAACTTATCTGTATAATTTTCCTTGAAATAGCCAATTTTACCATGTTTTTCTATATATTTCTTGAAGTTTATCAGAAATATTTCTATGCAAATCTTCAATTTTATTAGAAAATGTTTATAATTATTTTCAATCAACTTAGAAATATTTTTAAATACCATTTTATCTGTTTTATTTTCCATGATATAGTCAATTTTAACGTGTTTTTCTATATATACTTCTTGAATTTTATCAGATAAATTTTCTAAGTAAATCTTCAGTTTTATCAGAAAATGTTTATTATTTTACTTTCTTTTTTTGTTTTGTTCTGTTTTTTATCTTTTGGGTTTTTATTATTATTATTTTCTAAATTCTTTGTTTACATTCCCAATGCTTTCCCCTTTCCTGGTTCCCCCCTACCCATATGTTCCATAAGACTTCTCTTCACCCATTCTCCAATCACCTCCCTCCTTTTCCTTTGCTCTGGTACTCCTCTACAATGCTGGATCAGGTCTTTCCAGGATCAGGGCCCTCTCCTTACATCTTCATGGGAATCATTTGATATGCTACTTATATCTTGGGAATTCAGAGCTTCTGGGCGAATTAATATCCACACTTATCAGTGATTGCATTCCATGTGTATTCTTTTGTGATTGGTTTACCTCACTAAGGATAATATTTTCCAGTTCCAACCATTTCCCTAACAATTTCATGAACTTATTGTTTTTAATTGCTGAGTAGCTTCCATTGTGTAAATATAACACATTTTCTATATCCATTCCTCCATTGAGGAATATCTGGGTTTTTTCCAGCTTCTGGCTATTATAAATAAAACTGTTATGAACATAGTGGAGTATGTGTCCTTAATGCATGCCGGGGAATCCTCTGGGTATGCCCAGGAGTGGTATAGCAGGGTTCTATGGAAGTGTCATGTACAGTTTTCTGAGGAACAACCAGACTGATTTCCAAAGTGGTTGAACCATCTTGCAATCACACCAGCAGTGGAGGAGTGTTCCTCTTTCTCCACATCCTCACCAACTGGTTGAACCATCTTGCAATCACACCAGCAGTGGAGGAGTGTTCCTCTTTCTCCACATCCTCACCAACACCTGCTGTCTCCTGAGTTTTTAACCTTAGCCATTCTGACAGCTGTGAGGTGAAATCTCAGGGTTGTTTTGATTTGCATTTCCCTAATGCCTAATGATGTTGAGCATTTCTTAAGGTACTTCTCGGCCATCCGAATTTCTTCAGGTGAAAACTCTTTGTTTAGATCTGTACCCCATTTTTAATAGGGTCATTTGGTTCCCTGGGGTCTAACTTCTTAAGTTCTTTGTGTATGTTGAATATTAACCCTCTATCAGATGTAGGGTTGGTGAAGATCTTTTCCCAATATGTGGGTTGCCATTTTGTCCTTTTGACAGTGCCCTTTGCCTTACAGAAACTTTGTAATTTTATGAGATCCCATTTGTCAATTCTTGATCTTAGAGCATAAGCTATTGGTATTCTGTTCAGGAACTTTTCCCCTGTGCCCATGTCCTCAGGGGTTTTCCCCAGTTTTCTTTCTATTAGTTTCAGTGTGTCTGGTTTTATGTGGAGGTCCTTGATGCACTTGGAGTTGAACTTAGTACAAGGAGATAAGAATGGATCAATTCACAATCTTCTGCATGCTCACCTCCAGTTGAACCAACATCATTTGTGGAAAAGGCTATCTTTTTTCCACTAGATGTTTTCAGCTCCTTTGTCAAAGATCAAGTGACCATAGGTGTATAATTTCATTTCTGGGTCTTCAGTTCTATTCCATTGGTTCACTTGCTTGTCACTGTGCCAATACCATTCAGTTTTTAACACTATTGCTCTGTAGCATTGCTTGAGGTCTGGGATACTGATTTCCAAAGTTCTTTTACTGTTGAGAATAGTTTTAGCTATCCTAGGTTTTTTGTTATTCCAGATGAATTTGAGAATTGCTTTTTCTAACTCTATGAAGAACTGAGTTGGGATTTTTATGAGGATTGCACTGAATTTGTATATTGCTTTTAGCAAGATGGCCATTTTAACTATATTAATCCTGCCAATCCAAGAGCATGGAAGAATTTTCCATTTTCTGTGGTCTTCTTCAATTTCCTTCTTCAGAGACCTGAAGTTCTTCTCATACAGATTTTTTATTTGTTTGGTTAGAATCACACCAAGATACTTTACATTGTTTGTGGCTATTGTGAATGGTGTCATTCCCCTAACTTCTTTCTCAGCCTATTTATCCTTTAAGTTTCAAACAACTTAGAAATATTTGTATGCCTACCAGTTTGTCTCTATAATATCCCATTAATGAGTCGATTTTAATGTGTTTTTCTGCATATTATTTGAATTTTATCAGAAATATTTTCCATGTAAACCTTTGGTTTTATGAGAAAATATTTATAATTCCACTTTCAATCAACTTAGAAATAATTTTATTCCTATCAGCTTCTCTATAAATTTTTTCATGATAATCTTCAATTTTTTAATTTATTGATGTATTTATTTACATTTCAAATGATTTCCCCTTTTCTGAACCCCCACTCCCGGAAAGTCCCATCAGTCCCCTTACCTCCCCCTGTTTTCCCACCCACCCCTTCCCACTACCCTGTTCTGATTTTGCTCTATACTGCTTCACTGAGTCTTTCCAGAACCAGGGGCCACTCCTCCTTTCTTCTTGTACGTCATTTGACGTGTGGATTATGTTTTGGGTATTCCAGGTTTCTAGGTAAATATCCACTTATTAGTGAGTTCATACCATGATTCACCTTTTGAGACTGGGTTACCTCACTTAGTATGATGTTCTCTAGCTCCATCCATTTGCCTAAGAATTTCATGAATTCATTATTTCTTTTTTTTTTTAATTTTTTATTCGATATAATTTATTTACATTTCAAATGATTTCCCCTTTTCTAGCCCCCCCACTCCACGAAAGTCCCGTAAGCCCCCTTCTCTTCCCCTGTCCTCCCATCCACCCCTTCCCACTTCCCCGTTCTGGTTTTGCTGAATACTGTTTCACTGAGTCTTTCCAGAACCAGGGGCCACTCCTCCTTTCTTCTTGTACCTCATTTGATGTGTGGATTATGTTTTGGGTATTCCAGTTTTCTAGGTTAATATCCACTTATTAGTGAGTGCATACCATGATTCACCTTTTGAGTCTGGGTTACCTCACTGAGTATGATATTCTCTAGCTCCATCCATTTGCCTAAGAATTTCATGAATTCGTTGTTTCTACTGGCTGAATAGTACTCCATTGTGTAGATATACCACATTTTTTGCATCCACTCTTCTGTTGAGGGATACCTGGGTTCTTTCCAGCATCTGGCAATTATAAATAGGGCTGCTATGAACATAGTAGAACATGTATCCTTATTACATGGTGGGGAGTCTTCTGGGTATATGCCCAGGAGTGGTATAGCAGGATCTTCTGGAAGTGAGGTGCCCAGTTTTCAGAGGAACCGCCAGACTGCTTTCCAGAGTAGTTGTACCAATTTGCAACCCCACCAGCAGTGGAGGAGTGTTCCTCTTTCTCCACACCCTCTCCAACACCTGCTGTCTCCTGAATTTTTAATCTTAGCCATTCTGACTGGTGTAAGATGAAATCTTAGGGTTGTTTTGATTTGCATTTCCCTAATGACTAATGAAGTTGAGCATTTTTTAAGATGCTTCTCCGCCATCCGAAGTTCTTCAGGTGAGAATTCTTTGTTTAACTCTGGACCCCGTTTTTTAATAGGGTTGTTTGGTTTTCTGGAGTCTAACTTCTTGAGTTCTTTATATATATTGGATATTAGCCCTCTATCTGATGTAGGATTGGTAAAGATCTTTTCCCAACTTGTTGGTTGCTGATTTGTCCAGATGATGGTGTCCTTTGCCTTACAGAAACTTTGTAATTATATGAGGTCCCATTTGTCAATTCTTGCTCTTAGAGCATACGCTATTGGTGTTCTGTTCAGAAACTTTCTCCCTGTACCGATGTCCTCAAGGGTCTTCCCCATTTTCTTTTCTATTAGCTTCAGAGTGTCTGGCTTTATGTGGAGGTCCTTGATCCATTTGGATTTGAGCTTAGTACAAGGAGACAAGGATGGATCAATTCGCATTCTTCTGCATGCTGACCTCCAGTTGAACCAGCACCATTTATTGAAAAGGCTATCTTTTGTCCATTGGATATTTTCAGCCTCTTTGTCGAGGATCAAGTGGCCATAGGTGTGTGGGTTCATTTCTGGATCTTCAATCCTGTTCCATTGATCCTCCTGCCTGTCACTGTACCAATACCATGCAGTTTTTAACACTATTGCTCTGTAGTATTGCTTGAGGTCAGGGATACTGATTCCCCCAGATTTTCTTTTGTTGCTGAGAATAGTTTTAGCTATCCTGGGTTTTTTGTTGTTCCAGATGAATTTGATAATTGCTCTTTCTAACTCTGTGAAGAATTGAGTTGGGATTTTGATGGGTATTGCATTGAATCTGTATAGTGCTTTAGGCAAAATGGCCATTTTAACTATATTGATTCTACCGATCCATGAGCATGGGAGGTTTTCCCATTTTTTGAGGTCTTCTTCCATTTCCTTCTTCAGAGTCTTGAAGTTCTTGTCATACAGATCTTTCACATGTTTGGTAAGAGTCACCCCAAGATACTTTATACTGTTTGAGGCTATTGTGAAGGGGGTCATTTCCCTAATTTCTTTCTCAGCCTGCTTATCCTTTGAGTATAGGAAGGCCACTGATTTGCTGGAGTTGATTTTATAACCTGCCACTTTGCTGAAGTTGTTTATCAGCTGTAGGAGCTCTCTAGTGGAGTTCTTTGGGTCACTTAGGTAGACGATCATGTCGTCTGCAAATAATGATAGTTTGACTTCTTCCTTTCCAATTTGTATCCCTTTGACCTCCTTATGTTGTCGAATTGCCCGAGCTAGTACCTCAAGTACAATATTGAAAAGATAAGTAGAAAGGGGGCAGCCTTGTCTGGTCCCTGATTTCAGTGGGATTGCTTCAAGTTTTTCTCCATTTAGTTTGATGCTGGCTACCGGTTTGCTGTATATTGCTTTTACTATGTTTAGGTATGGGCCTTGAATTCCTGTTCTCTCCAAGACTTTAAGCATGAAGGGATGCTGAATTTTGTCAAATGCTTTTTCAGCATCCAATGAAATGACCATGTGGTTTTGTTCTTTGAGTTTGTTTATGTAGTGGATTGTATTGATGGATTTCCGTATATTGAACCAACCCTGCATTCCCAGGATAAAGCCTACTTGATCATGGTGGATGATCGTTTTGATGTGTTCTTGGATTCGGTTGGCAAGAATTTTATTGAGTATTTTTGCATCGATGTTCATAAGGGAAATTGGTCTGAAGTTCTCTTTCTTTGTTGGATCTTTTTGTGGCTTTGGTATCAGCGTAATTGTGGCTTCGTAGAAGGAATTGGGTAGTGTTCCTTCTGTTTCTATTTTGTAGAATAGTTTGAAGAGTATTGGTGTTAACTCTTCTTTGAAGGTCTGGTAGAATTCTGCACTGAAGCCATCTGGTCCTGTGATTTTTTTGGTTGGAAGACTTTCTATGACTCCTTCTATTTCTTTAGGCATTATGGGACTGTTTAGATGGTCTAGTTGGTCCTGATTTAATTTTGGTATTTGGTATCTGTCAAGGAAATTGTCCATTTCCTCCAGATTCTCCAGTTGTGTTGAGTACAGGCTCTTGTAGTAGGATCTGATGATTTTTTGGATTTCCTCAGTTTCCGTTGTTATATCTCCCTTTTCATTTCTAAGTTTGTTAATTTGGATACTTTCTCTGTGCCCTTTGGTCAGTCTGGCTAAGGGTTTATCTATCTTGTTGATGTTCTCAAAGAACCAGCTCCTGGTTTTGTTGATTTTTTTGTATGGTTCTCTTTGTTTCTACTTGATTGATTTCGGCCCTGAGTTTGATGATTTCCTGCCTTCTACTCCTCCTGGACGAAATAGCTTCTTTTTGTTCTAGGGCTTTCAGGTGTGTCATTAAGCTGGTAATGTATGCTCTCTCCATTTTCTTTTTGGAGGCACTCAGGGCTTTGAGTTTTACTCTTAGCACTGCTTTCATTGTGTCCCATAGATTTGGGTATGTTGTGTTTTCATTTTCATTGTGTTCTAAAAAGTCTTTAATTTCTTTCTTTATTTCTTCCTTGACCAAGGTATCATTGAGTAGAGTATTGTTCAGTTTCCACGTGTATGTGGGTTTTCTGTTGTTTCTGTTGCTATTGAAGACCACTTTTACTCCATAGTGATCAGATAGGAGGCATGGGATTAGTTCTATCTTCTTATATTTGTTGAGGTCTGTCTTGTGACCAATTATATGGTCGATTTTGGAGAAGGTACCATGAGGTGCTGAGAAAAAGGTATATTCTTTTGTTTTAGGATAGAATGTTCTATATATATCTGTTAAATCTAATTGGTCCAAAGCTTCAATTAGTTTCATTGTGTCCCTGTTTAGTTTCTGTTTTCCTGATCGGTCCATTGAGGAAAGTGCAGTGTTGAAGTCACCCACAATTATTGTGTTAGGTGCAATGTGTGCTTTTAGTTTTAATAAAGTTTCTTTTACAAAAGAGGATGCCCTTGCATTTGGGGCATAGATGTTCAGGATTGACAGTTCTTCTTTTTGTATTTTTCCTTTGACCAGCAAGAAGTGTCCCTCAGGGTCTCTTTTGATGACTTTGGGTTGAAAGTCAATTTTATCTGATATTAAAATGGCTACTCCAGCTTGTTTCCTGAGACCATTTGCTTGTAAAATTGTCTTCCAGCCTTTTACTCTAAGGTAGTGTTTGTCTTTGACCCTGAGGTGTGTTTCCTGTAAGCAGCAAAATGTAGGGTCCTGTTTACGTATCCATTCAGTTAGTCCGTGTCTTTTTATTGGGGCATTAAGTCCATTGATGTTAAGAGATATTAAGGAATAGTGATTGTTACTTCCTATCATTTTTGACGTTATTTTTTAAATTTGAATGCTTAACTTCTTTTGGGTTTGATGAAAGGTTACTATCTTGCTTTTTCCAGGGTGAAGTTTCCCTCCTTGTATTGGTGTTGTCCTCCTATTATCCTTTTTAGGGCCGGGTTTGTGGATAGATATTGGGTAAACTTGGTTTTGTCATGAAATATCTTAGTTTCTCCATCTATGGTGATTGAGAGTTTTGCTGGATATAGTAGTTTTGGTTGGCATTTGTGTTCTCTTAGAGTCTGCATGAGATCTGCCCAGGACCTTCTAGCCTTCATAGTCTCAGGTGAAAAGTCTGCTGTGATTCTGATAGGTCTTCCTTTATTTGTTACTTGGCCTTTTTCTCTTACTGCCTTTAGTATTCTTTCTTTGTTTAGAACATTTGGTGTTTTGATTATTATGTGACGGGAAGTATTTCTGTTCTGGTCCAGTCTGTTTGGAGTTCTGTAGGCTTCTTGTATATTCATGGGCATCTCTCTCTTTAGGTTAGGGAAGTTTTCTTCCATAATTTTATTGAAGATATTTGCTGGCCCTTTAAGTTGTAAATCTTCACTCTCATCTATGCCTATAATCCTTAGGTTTGGTCTTCTCATTGTGTCCTGGATTTCCTGGATATTTTGGGTTACAAGCTTTTTGCATTTTGCATTTTCTTTAACTGTTGAGTCCATGGTTTCTATGGAATCTTCAGCATCTGAGATTCTTTCTTCTATCTCTTGTATTCTGTTGTTGATATTTGTATCTCTGTCCCCTGATTTCTTCCCAAGGTTTTCTATCTCCAAAGTTGTCTCCCTTTGAGTTTTCTTAGTTGTTTCTACTTCTGATTTTAGATCCTGGATGGTTTTGCTTAGCTCCTTCACTTGCATGTTTGTGTTTTCCTGTAATTCTTTAAGAGATTTTTGTGTTTCGTCTTTCATGACCTCAGCCTGTTGACCAAAGTTCTCCTGTATTTCTTTAAGAGATTTTTGTGTTTCGTCTTTCATGACCTCAGCCTGTTGACCAAAGTTCTCCTGTATTTCTTCAAGTGTTTTTTGCATTTCCTCCTTGTTGACTTTTGTATTATCCTGGATTTCTTTCAATGATTTTTGTGTTTCCCTTGCAAGGGCTTCTAACTTTTGATCCATTTTCTCCTGAATTTCTTTAAGTATGTCCTTCATGTGTTCCTGTACCAGCATCATGACCAGTGATTTTAAATCCAAATCTTGTTTTACTGGTGTGATGGGGTATCCAGGACATGTTGGTAGAGGAGAATTGGGTTCAGATGTTGCCATATTGCCTTGATTTCTGTTAGTGACGTTCCTGCGTTTGCCTTTTGCCATCTAGTTCTCACTGGTGTTAGTTTTTCTTGTCAGTGCTGGACTCACCAGTGCAAGCTGCCCCTTCCCAGTTGGCCTCTGGTGCACAGCTTACCTCCTGCGCTGCTTGTAGACAGGGTGCTGCTACCCAGGCTGTTCAGATCCCAAAGCAGGCACCCGAAGGCTCCCGCTGGGGCCCGCTGGATTCACTGGAGCACACTGACTTCTCCCAGCTGGCCGCCCAGAAACCCAGCTAGCCACTTGCAGGACTTGGAGATGTGGTGCTGCCGCCCAGGCTGATCTGGGCAGCAGAACTCCCAACCGGGTTGGTGCACACAAGGCTAGCCTAGCTGCTCAGGCCCTGAGTCTAGGCAAAAGCCTGGCAGGCCAATGTCGGTGCAAAGTTCCCCTCAGCTGTGGGTGTTAGTTGGGTGTGTCAGGTGGCTAGGATGGTGGCGTGCGCGAGTTCCCTGAGAGTGCTGGGAGAGTCTGCTGGGCTAACAACCTCCTGGCTGGGTCAGCACACAGATGGCCCAACGAGCAGCCCAGGGCCTGGGGGCAGTCCAGAGCCTGACCGTCTGAGACCCCTGCTATGTCCTCCTTGGGCTATACCTGTTAGCTGGTTTGGTTTTGCCTGCTAGGTCTCTCTGGCTTCCCGTAGGCAAAATGGCGGTGGTGCGCAAACTGGCCCGGATAAACAACCTCCTGGCCGGGTTGGCACACAGATGGCCCACCGAGCACCCCAGGGCCTGGGGGCAGTCCAGGGCCTTACCGTCTGAGACCCCTGCTATGTCTGCCTTGGGCTATGCCTGTTAGCTGGTTTGGTTTTGTCTGCTAGTCTCTCTGGCTTCCCGTAGGCAAAATGGCAGCGGTGAGCGCCAGCCTGGGCAAACAAGCTCCTGGCTGGGTCGGCACACAGATGGCCCACCGAGCAGTCCTGGGCCTGGGGGCAGTCCAGGGCCTGACCGTCTGAGACCCTGCTATGTCCGCCTTGGGCTATGCATGTTAGCTGGTTTGGTTTTGCCTGCTAGGTCTCTCTGGCTTCCCATAGGCAAAATGGCGGCAGTGCGCGCCGGCCCAGGCAAACAAGCTCCTGGCTGGGTCGGCACACAGATGGCCCGCCGAGCAGCCCAGGACCTGGGGGCAGTCCGGGGCCTGACCGTCTGAGACCCCTGCTAAGTCCGCCTCGGGCTATGCCTGTTAGCTGGTTTGGTTTTGCCTGCTAGGTCTCCCTGGCTTCCCTTAGGCAAAATGGTGGTGGTGTGCGCTCCAGCACCAGAGGCCAACTGGGAAGGGGCAGCTTGCACTGGTGAGTCCAGCACTGACAAGAAAAACTAACACCAGCGAGAACTAGATGGCAAAAGACAAACGCAGGAACGTCACTAACAGAAATCAAGGCAATATGGCAACATCTGAACCCAATTCTCCTCTACCAACATGTCCTGGATACCCCATCACACCAGTAAAACAAGATTTGGATTTAAAATCACTGGTCATGATGCTGGTACAGGAACACATGAAGGACATACTTAAAGAAATTCAGGAGAAAATGGATCAAAAGTTAGAAGCCCTTGCAAGGGAAACACAAAAATCATTGAAAGAAATCCAGGAGAATACAAAAGCCAACAAGGAGGAAATGCAAAAAACACTTAAAGAAATACACGAGAACTTTGGTCAACAGGCTGAGGTCATGAAAGAGGAAACACAAAAATCTCTTAAAGAAATACAGGAGAACTTTGGTCAACAGGCTGAGGTCATGAAAGAGGAAATACAAAAATCTCTTAAAGAATTACAGGAAAGCACAAACAAGCAAGTGAAGGAGCTAAGCAAAACCATCCAGGATCTAAAATCAGAAGTAGAAACAACTAAGAAAACTCAAAGGGAGACAACTTTGGAGATAGAAAACCTTGGGAAGAAATCAGGGGACAGAGATGCAAATATCAACAACAGAATACAAGAGATAGAAGAAAGAATCTCAGATGCTGAAGATTCCATAGAAACCATGGACTCAACAGTTAAAGAAAATGCAAAATGCAAAAAGCTTGTAACCCAAAATATCCAGGAAATCCAGGACACAATGAGAAGACCAAACCTAAGGATTATAGGCATAGATGAGAGTGAAGATTTACAACTTAAAGGGCCAGCAAATATCTTCAATAAAATTATGGAAGAAAACTTCCCTAACCTAAAGAGAGAGATGCCCATGAATATACAAGAAGCCTACAGAACTCCAAACAGACTGGACCAGAACAGAAATACTTCCCGTCACATAATAATCAAAACACCAAATGTTCTAAACAAAGAAAGAATACTAAAGGCAGTAAGAGAAAAAGGCCAAGTAACATATAAAGGAAGACCTATCAGAAAGACAGCAGACTTTTCACCTGAGACTATGAAGGCTAGAAGGTCCTGCGCAGATCTCATGGAGACTCTAAGAGAACACAAATGCCAACCAAAACTACTATATCCAGCAAAACTCTCAATCACCATAGATGGAGAAACTAAGATATTTCATGACAAAACCAAGTTTACCCAATATCTATCCACAAACCCGGCCCTAAAAAGGATAATAGGAGGACAACACCAATACAAGGAGGGAAACTTCACCCTGGAAAAAGCAAGATAGTAACCTTTCATCAAACCCAAAAGAAGTTAAGCATTCAAATTTAAAAAATAACGTCAAAAATGATAGGAAGTAACAATCACTATTCCTTAATATCTCTTAACATCAATGGATTTAATGCCCCAATAAAAAGACACGGACTAACTGAATGGATACGTAAACAGGACCCTACATTTTGCTGCTTACAGGAAACACACCTCAGGGTCAAAGACAAACACTACCTTAGAGTAAAAGGCTGGAAGACAATTTTACAAGCAAATGGTCTCAGGAAACAAGCTGGAGTAGCCATTTTAATATCAGATAAAATTGACTTTCAACCCAAAGTCATCAAAAGAGACCCTGAGGGACACTTCTTGCTGGTCAAAGGAAAAATACAAAAAGAAGAACTGTCAATCCTGAACATCTATGCCCCAAATGCAAGGGCACCCTCTTTCGTAAAAGAAACTTTATTAAAACTAAAAGCACACATTGCACCTAACACAATAATTGTGGGTGACTTCAACACTGCACTTTCCTCAATGGGCCGATCAGGAAAACAGAAACTAAACAGGGACACAATGAAACTAATTGAAGCTTTGGACCAATTAGATTTAACAGATATATATAGAACATTCTATCCTAAAACAAAAGAATATACCTTTTTCTCAGCACCTCATGGTACCTTCTCCAAAATCGACCATATAATTGGTCACAAGACAGACCTCAACAAATATAAGAAGATAGAATTAATCCCATGCCTCCTATCTGATCACTATGGAGTAAAAGTGGTCTTCAATAGCAACAAAAACAACAGAAAACCCACATACACGTGGAAACTGAACAATACTCTACTCAATGATACCTTGGTCAAGGAAGAAATAAAGAAAGAAATTAAAGACTTTTTAGAACACAATGAAAATGAAAACACAACATACCCAAATCTATGGGACACAATGAAAGCAGTGCTAAGAGGAAAACTCATAGCCCTGAGTGCCTCCAAAAAGAAAATGGAGAGAGCATACATTACCAGCTTAATGACACACCTGAAAGCCCTAGAACAAAAAGAAGCTATTTCGTCCAGGAGGAGTAGAAGGCAGGAAATCATCAAACTCAGGGCCGAAATCAATCAAGTAGAAACAAAGAGAACCGTACAAAAAATCAACAAAACCAGGAGCTGGTTCTTTGAGAACATCAACAAGATAGATAAACCCTTAGCCAGACTGACCAAAGGGCACAGAGAAAGTATCCAAATTAACAAACTTAGAAATGAAAAGGGAGATATAACAACGGAAACTGAGGAAATCCAAAAAATCATCAGATCCTACTACAAGAGCCTGTACTCAACACAACTGGAGAATCTGGAGGAAATGGACAATTTCCTTGACAGATACCAAATACCAAAATTAAATCAGGACCAACTAGACCATCTAAACAGTCCCATAATGCCTAAAGAAATAGAAGGAGTCATAGAAAGTCTTCCAACCAAAAAAATCACAGGACCAGATGGCTTCAGTGCAGAATTCTACCAGACCTTCAAAGAAGAGTTAACACCAATACTCTTCAAACTATTCCACAAAATAGAAACAGAAGGAACACTACCCAATTCCTTCTACGAAGCCACAATTACGCTGATACCAAAGCCACAAAAAGATCCAACAAAGAAAGAGAACTTCAGACCAATTTCGCTTATGAACATCGATGCAAAAATACTCAATAAAATTCTTGCCAACCGAATCCAAGAACACATCAAAACGATCATCCACCATGATCAAGTAGGCTTTATCCCGGGAATGCAGGGTTGGTTCAATATACGGAAATCCATCAATACAATCCACTACATAAACAAACTCAAAGAACAAAACCACATGGTCATTTCATTGGATGCTGAAAAAGCATTTGACAAAATTCAGCATCCCTTCATGCTTAAAGTCTTGGAGAGAACAGGAATTCAAGGCCCATACCTAAACATAGTAAAAGCAATATACAGCAAACCGGTAGCCAGCATCAAACTAAATGGAGAGAAACTTGAAGCAATCCCACTGAAATCAGGGACCAGACAAGGCTGCCCCCTTTCTACTTATCTTTTCAATATTGTACTTGAGGTACTAGCTGGGGCAATTCGACAGCATAAGGAGGTCAAAGGGATACAAATTGGAAAAGAAGAAGTCAAACTATTATTATTTTCAGACGACATGATCGTCTACCTAAGTGACCCAAAGAACTCCACTAGAGAGCTCCTACAGCTGACAACTTCAGCAAAGTGGCAGGTTATAAAATCAACTCAAGCAAATCAGTGGCCTTCCTATACTCAAAGGATAAGCAGGCTGAGAAAGAAATTAGGGAAATGACCCCCTTCACAATAGCCACAAACAGTATAAAGTATCTTGGGGTGACTCTTACCAAACATGTGAAAGATCTGTATGACAAAAACTTCAAGACTCTGAAGAAGGAAATGGAAGAAGACCTCAAAAAATGGGAAAACCTCCCATGCTCATGGATCGGTAGAATCAATATAGTTAAAATGGCCATTTTGCCTAAAGCACTATACAGATTCAATGTAATACCCATCAAAATCCCAACTCTATTCTTCACAGAGTTAGAAAGAGCAATTATCAAATTCATCTGGAACAACAAAAAACCCAGGATAGCTAAAACTATTCTCAGCAACAAAAGAAAATCTGGGGGAATCAGTATCCCTGACCTCAAGCAACACTACAGAGCAATAGTGTTAAAAACTGCATGGTATTGGTACAGTGACAGGCAGGAGGATCAATGGAACAGGATTGAAGATCCAGAAATGAACCCACACACCTATGGCCACTTGATCCTCGACAAAGAGGCTGAAAACATCCAATGGAAAAAAGATAGCCTTTTCAACAAATGGTGCTGGTTCAACTGGAGGTCAGCATGCAGAAGAATGCGAATTGATCCATCCTTGTCTCCTTGTACTAAGCTCAAATCCAAATGGATCAAGGACCTCCACATAAAGCCAGACACTCTGAAGCTACTAGAAAAGAAACTGGGGAAGACCCTTGAGGACATCGGTACAGGGAGAAAGTTTCTGAACAGAACACCAATAGCGTATGCTCTAAGAGCAAGAATTGACAAATGGGACCTCATAAAATTACAAAGTTTCTGTAAGGCAAAGGACACCATCAAGAGGACAAATCGGAAACCAACAAATTGGGAAAAGATCTTTACCAATCCTATATTAGATAGAGGGCTAATATCCAGTATATATAAAGAACTCAAGAAGTTAGACCCCAGAAAACTGAACAACCCTATTAAAAAATGGGGTACAGAGTTAAACAAAGAATTCTCACCTGAAGAACTTCGGATGGCGGAGAAGCATCTTAAAAAATGCTCAACTTCATTAGTCATTAGGGAAATGCAAATCTAAACAACCCTAAGATTTCATCTTACACCAGTCAGAATGTCTAAGATTAAAAATTCAGGAGACAGCAGGTGTTGGAGAGGGTGTGGAGAAAGAGGAACACTCCTCCACTGCTGGTGGGGTTGCAAATTGGTACAACCAGTCTGGAAAGCAGTCTGGCGGTTCCTCCGAAAACTGGGCACCTCACTTCCAGAAGATCCTGCTATACCACTCCTGGGCATATACCCAGAAGACTCCCCACCATGTAATAAGGATACATGTTCTACTATGTTCATAGCAGCCCTATTTATAATTGCCAGATGCTGGAAAGAACCCAGGTATCCCTCAACAGAACAGTGGATGCAAAATATGTGGTATATCTACACAATGGAGTACTATTCAGCCATTAGAAACAATGAATTCATGAAATTCTTAGGCAAATGGATGGAGCTAGAGAATATCATACTCAGTGAGGTAACCCAGACTCAAAAGGTGAATCATGGTATGCACTCACTAATAAGTGGATATTAACCTAGAAAACTGGAATACCCAAAACATAATCCACACATCAAATGAGGTACAAGAAGAAAGGAGGAGTGGCCCCTGGTTCTGGAAAGACTCGGTGAAACAGTATTTGGCAAAACCAGAACGGGGAAGTGTGAAGGGTTGGGTGGGAGGACAGGGGAAGAGAAGGGGGCTTACGGGACTTTCGGGGCGTGGGGGGGCTAGAAAAGGGAAATCATTTGAAATATAAATAAATTTTGTCGAATAAAAAATTTTAAAAAAAAGGAAAACAGGAAAAAAATAAATTTAAAAAAAACAAAATTTCAAAGAAGACCTAAGACAAGTATTCCTCATACTGTTTCACAAAATAGAAACAGAAGGAATACTACACAATTCATTCTATGAAGAAACAGTTACTCTGATACCTAAGCCAAAAAAAAAAATCCCCAATAACATGAAGAACTTCAGACCAATTTCCATTATGAATGTCAATTCAAAATTACTCAATAAAAATCTCAAACATTAAGTCCAAGAACACAACAAAAAAATCATCCATCACAATCAAGTAGGCTTCATCCCAGGGATGCCGGGATGGGTCAATATACAGAAATCCATCAATGTAATCCACTATATAAACAAACTCAATGAAAAAACACATAAGCATCTCATTAGATGCTGAGAAATCATTTGACAAAACTCAACACGCCTTCATGGTAAACTCTTGGAAAAATCAGGAATTCAAGGCCCATAGCTAAATATAGTGAAAGCAAAATACATCAAACCAGTAGCCAACATTAAACTAAATGCAGAGAAACCTGAAGCAATCCCACTAAAATCAGGGACTAAACACAGCTGTCCATTCTCTCCCTACATATTCAACATAATACTCCAAGTCCTATCCAGAGCACTTAGACAACAAAAGGAGGTCAAAGGGGTACAAATTGAAAAGGAAGAAGTCAAAACATCACTATTTCAGGTGATATGATAGTATAAGTTATCCCCAAATTTCCACCAGGGAACTCATAAAACTGAATAAACAACCTCAGAAAAGTGGCTGAATATCAAAATAACAAATCATTAGCCTTCCTCTACTCAAAAGATAAACAGACTAAGAGAGAAATTAGGGAAACAACACCCTTCACAATAGTCACAAATAATATAAAATACTTTGGTGTGACTCTAACCAAGGAAGTGAAAGATCCATATGACTAGAACTTCATGTTTCTAAAGAAAGAAATCAAAGATTTAAGAAAATGGAAAGATCATGCTCATGGATTGGCAGAATTAATACAGTGAAAATGGCCATCTTGCCTAAAGCAATTTACAGATTCAATGCAATCCCCATCAAAACTCCAATTGAATTCTTCATAGCTATAGGATGAGCAATTTGCAAATTCATTTGGAAAAACCAAAAATCCAGGATAGCGAAGATTATTATCAACAATAAAAGAACTTCTAGGAGAATCACCAACCTTGACATCAAGGTGGACTGCAGGGAAATAGTGATAAAAACTGTGTGGCAGTGGTACAGTGACCAACAGGTAGATAAATGGAATAGAATTGAAGACCCAGAAATGAAGCCACACACCTATGATCACGTGATCTTTGACAAAGGAGCTAAAACCATCCAGAGGAAAAATGAGCTTATTTTCAAAAATAGTGCTGGTTCAACTGGAGGTCAGGATGTAGAAATGTAATGCAAAATGATCCATCCTTATATCTTTGAGCAAACATTAAGTCCAATTAGATCAAGAGAATCCACATAAAACCAGGTACACTAAAACTAATAGAAGAGAAAGTGGGGGAAAGCCTCAAATACATGGGCACAGGGTAAAATTTCCTTATGTGGTAAGATCAACAATTGACAACTGGCACCTCATAAAATTGCAAAGTTTCTGTAAGGCAAAGGACACTCTCAATGGGACAAAATGACAGCCAACACACTGAGAAAAGATCTTTACTAATCCTACACCCTATAGAGGGCTAATATCCAATATATTCAAAGAACTCAAGAAGTGAGACTCCAGAGAACCAAATAACTCTATTAAAAAATGGGTACAGAGATAAACAGAGAATTCACAACTGAGGAATGACAGATGCCTGAGGAACACCTAAAGAAATTGTCAACATTCTTAGTCATCAGGGAAATGCAAATCAAAACAACACTGAGATTCCACCTCATACCAGAAAGACAGATAAAATCAAAAACTGAGGTGACAGAAGATGCTGATACACTTCTACATTGTTGGTGGGATTGCAAGCTGGTACAACCACTCTGGAAATCAGTCTGTGATTCCTCAGGAAATTGAATATAGTACTACCTGAGGACCGAGTTATACCACTCCTGAGCATATACCCAAAAGATACTCCAATGTATAACAAGAACATATGCTCTACTATGTTCATAGTAACCTTATTTATATTATCCAGAAGATAGAAAAAACCCAGAAAATGTGGTACATTTATACAATGTAATACTATTAAAAACAATTACCTCTCCCTCTGCCACTCCATGCCATATACAAGTGCCACAGGGTAGCAGATTAACCACCCAGAAATGTGGAGGAATCTTCCTGCACCCGGAACCCTCTGGCGGAAGCTTGGGACCACCCTCTGTCACTCTGCACCATATCCCAGTGATGCACAGAAGTAGCTAACTACTCAGAAGTGTAGAGAGGCCAGACAGCACAGATATGACCATCCTTCCTGCTCAGAGGAAACAGCCAGAAATGCTGAGGACACAAGAGCCTAGGAAGAGCCTGGGACAGGAGTCTTCCAATTTCCGACTGCACCCAGAGTTGATCTGGGCCACAGAGCTACATACCCAAATACAACCACAAGAGAGTGGGTCTCGCAGGAGTACCTATACACGAGTGTGCACAGAAAATGTGTTTCCAAGGAGCACTGATACAGAGATTTGCATGACAGATAAGCCAAAGTCAGAGACTGAAACACCAGCTAACACCAGAGATAACCAGATGGCAAAAGGCAAACACAAGAACATTACCAACAAAAATGTAGGCAACATAGCACTATCTGAACCAAGTTCTCCCACAACAGCAAGCCCTGATTATCCCAACACACCAGAAAAGCAAGATCTTGATTTAAAATCACATCTCATGATGCTGATAGAAGATATCAAGAAGGACATAAATAACTCCCTTTAAAAAGTACCAGAAAACATGAGTCAACAGGTAGAAGCCCTTAAAAAGGCAACACAAAAAGTCCCTTAAAGAAATATAGGAAAACATGGGTCAACAGATAGAAGCTCATAAAGAGGAAACTTGGGTCAACTGGCAGAAGCCCTTAAAGAGGAAATTCAAAAATCCCTTAAGGAATTACAGGAAAACACAAACAAGTGAAGGAACTGAACAAAACCATATGGGATCAAAAATGGAAGTAGAAACAATGAAGAAATCACAAAGGGAGACAATTCTAGATAGAAAACCTTGGAAAGAAATTAGGAGTCATAGATGGAAATATCAACAACAGAATACAAAAGACAGAAGAGAGAATCTCAGATACTGAGGATAACATAGGAAACATTTGTTTAACAGTCAAAGAAAATTCAAAAGGTAAAAAGCTTGTAACCCAAAACATACAGGAAATCCAGGTACCAAATCTAAGAATTATAAGTATAGAAGAAAGCAAAGATTTACAACTTAAAGGGCCAGTAAATACCTTCAACAAAATTATGGAAGAAAACTTCCCTAACCTAAAGAGAGAGATGCCTATAAACATACAAGAAGCCTACAGAACTCCAAACAGACTGGACCAGAACAGAAATACCTCCTGTCACATAATAATCAAAACCCCAAATGCACTAAACAAAGAAAGAATATTAAAGGCAGTAAGAGAAAAAGACCAAGTAACATATAAAGGAAGACCTATCAGAATTACACCAGACTTCTCACCAGAGACCATGAGAGCAAGAGGTTCCTGAGCAGATCTCATACAGACCCTAAGAGAACACAAATACCAGCCTAGACTACCATAACCATTAGCACTCTCAATCACCATAGAAAAAGAAAAAGAGATATTCTATAATAAAACTAAATTTACCCATTTATAATATCTTTCCACAACACCAGCCCTACAAAGGATAATAGATGGGAAATACGAATATAAGAAGGGCAACTATACCCTAGAAAAAAACAATAATAATCTTCTTTCAACAAACTCAAAAGAAGATAAACACACAAACATAAAAATAACAGTAAAAGAGCAGGTAGCAACAATCACTATTCCTTAATATCTCTTGACATCAATGGACTCAATTCACAAAAAAAAAAAACCATAGACTAACAGACTGTATATGTAAACAGGACCCAGCATTTTGCTAAATACAAGAAACACACTTCAGTGTCAAAGACAAACATTGCCTCAAGGCAAAGGATAGAAAACAATTTTCCAAGCAAATGTTTTCAGGAAACAAGCTGGAGTAACCATTATAATAGCTGATAAATTTGACTTTCAACCAAAAATCATCAAAAAAGACACAAAAGGACACTTCATACACATCAAAGGAAAAATATACCAAGAAGAACTCTCAATTCTGAATATCTATGCTACAAGGGCACCCTCATTGGTAAAAGAAATTTTACAAAAGCTTAAAGAACACATTGCACCTCACACAATAATTTTGGGTAATTTCAACACCCTTCTCTCCTCAATGGACAGATCAGGGAAACACAATCTAAACAGAGACACAGTGAAACTAACAGAAGTTTTGGAACAAATGGATTTAACAGGTATATATAGAACATTTCACCCTAAATAAAAAGAATATACCTTCTTCTCATCACCTCATCATACCTTCTCCAAAATTGACCATATAATCAGTCACAAAACAGACCTCTACAGATATAAGAAGATAGAATTAATCCCATGCCTCGTATCAGACCACTATGGAGTAAAGGTGGTTTTCAAACAAAAGAAAGCCCATGTACACATGGAAGCTAAACAATGCTCTACTCAATGATAACTTGGTCAAGGAAGAAATAAGGGAAGAAATCAAAGACTGTTTAGAATTCAATGAAAATGAAGGCACAACATACCAAAATTTATGGAACACAATGAAAGCAGTTCTAAGAGGAAAACTCATAGCTCTAAGGGACTCCAAAGAGAAACTGGAGAAAACACACACTAGCAGCTTAACAGCACACCTGAAAACTCTAGAACAAAAAGAAGCTAATACACCAAAGAGGAGTAGAAGGAAAAACATCATCAACGTCGGGGCTGAAATCAACAAAGTAGAAACAAAAAGAACTGCACAAAGAATCAACAAAACCAATAACTTGTTCCGTGAAAAATCAAGAAGATTAATAAACCCTTAGCCAGACTAACCAGAGGGCACAGAGATAGTATCCAAATGAAAACAATGATAAATGAAGAGAGATTTAGCAACATAAACAGGAAATTCAAAAAAATAACAGATCCTACTACAAAAGCCTATATTCAACACAACTGGAAAATCTGGATGAAATGGACAATTTCATAGACAGATACCAAATACTAAAGTTAAATCAGCATCAGATAGACCCTGTAAATGATCCCATAAGCCCTAAAGAAATACAAGTGGTCATTGACAATCTCCCAACCAAAAAAAGGCACAGGACCAGATGGTTTTAGTACAGAATTATATCAGACCTTCAAAGAAGACTTAACACCAATACTCTTCAAACTATTAACTAAAGGAAGTTAAAGGGATATAAAATGGAAAAGAAGCACTCAAATTATCACTATTTGCAAACAGAAACAGAAGGAACACTACCCAACTCCTTTCATGAAACCACAATTTTGCTGATACCAAAACCAAACAAAGATCCAACAAAGAAAGAGAACTTCAGACCAATTTCCTTATGAACATTGATGCAAAAATACTCAATAAAATTCTTGCCAACCGAATCAAAGAACACATCAAAATGATCATTAACCACGATCCAGTAGGATTCATCACAGGGATACAGGGTTTGTTCAATATATGGAAATGCATCAATGTAATCCACTACATTAAAAAAAAACTGAAAAAAAACAAACACATGGTCATTTCATTAGATGCTGAAAAAGCATTTGACAAAATTCAGCATCCTTTTATGTTGAAGGTTTTGGAATGATCAAAAATTCAAGGCCCATACTGAAATATTATAAATGCAATCTACAACAAACCAGTAGCCAACATCAAACTAAATGGAGACAAACTTGAAGCAGTCTCACTAAAATCAGGGACTAGACATCGGTGGCCTCTCTCTGCATAACTATTCAATATAGTACTTGAAGTTCTAGCTAGAGCAATTAGACAACAAAAGGAAGTTAAAGGGATATAAAATGGAAAAGAAGCACTCAAATTATCACTATTTGCAAATGATATGGTAGTATACTTAAGCGAGCTACGAATCTCCACTATAGAACTCCTACAGCTGATAAACAACTTCAGAAAAGTGAATGGATATAAACTTAACTCAAGCACATGAGTAGCCTTCCTATACTCAAAGGATAAAGAGGCTGAGAAAGAAATTAGGGAAATGATACCCTTCACAATAGTCATAAAAAATATAAAGTATCTTGGTGTGACTCAAACCAAACAAGTGAAAGGTCTGTATGACAAGAACTTCAAGTATCTGAAGAAAGAAACCAAAGAAGATCTCAGAATATGGAAAGATCTCCCATGCTCGTAGATTGGTAGGATTAATGTAATAAAAAATGGCCATCTTGCCAAAAGCCATATACATATTCAATGCAATCCCCATCAAAATCCCAACTCACCTCTTCATAGAGTTACAAAGAGCAATTCTCAAATTCATCTGGAATAACAAAAAACCAAAGATAGGTAAAACTATTCTCAAAAGTAAAAGAACCCCCAGGGAAATCACTATCCCTGAGCCGTATGCAATACTGCAGAGTAATACTGTTAAAAACTGCATGTTATTGGTCCAGTGACAGGTAGGTAGAAAAATAGAAAAGAATTGAAGAGGCAAAAACGAACCCACACACCCATGGTCACTTGATCTTTGGCAAAGAACCTAAGAACCATCCAGTGGTAAAAGATAGCCTCTCAACAAATGATGCTGGATCAACTGGCAGCTAACATGCAGAAGAATACAAATCAATCCATTCTTTATTTTTTTTATTTTTTAATCTTTTTTTATTCAATATATTCTTTATTTACATTTCTTTTTTGCTTTGTACATTGTTTATTTATGTAAATTAGTAATAGCAATTCATAGTTTTAGGCATTACTTTAATCCAAAAGGACCTGCATATTAACAGCACAGTAACTTTATTTAATAAACTCGTCCATAAAGCAAAGCTTGTTTTTATTGAATCTGTATCAGTGAACAATGTGACTCTTCTATGGATTTGTTTTTCTATAATGCCTGTTTTTAGTACCTGTTTCTTTTTTTATTTTCTATATACTTTGTTTACATTCCAAAAGCTTTCCCCTTTCCCAGTTCCCCCACCATATGTCCCATAAGTCCTCTTCTCTCCATCCATTCTCCTATCTTTCCCCCTCCCTTTGTCGAAAATCAATTGACCATAGGTGTGTGGATTCATTTCTGGGTCTTCAAATCTATTCCATTGGTCCACTTGCCTGTCCCTGTGCCAATATTTAATGGAAATGAAAACACAACATACCCAAATCTATGGGACACAATGAAAGCAGTGCTAAGAAGAAAACGTATAGCCCTGAGTGCCTCCAAAAAGAAAATGGAGAGAGCATACACTAGCAGCTTAATGACACACCTGAAAGCCCTGGAGCAAAAAGAAGCGAATTCACCCAGGAGGAATAGAAGGCAGGAAATCATCAAACTCAGAACTGAAATCAATCAAGTAGAAACTAAGAGAACCATACAAAGAATCAACAAAACCAGGAGCTGGTTCTCTGAAAAAAATCAAAAAGATAGATAAACCCTTAGCCAGACTAACCAAAGGGAACAGAGACAGTATCCAGATTAACAAAATTAGAATTGAAAAGGGAGATATAACAACAGAAACTGAGGAAATTCAAAAAAAATCATCAGATCTTACTACCAAAGCCTATACTCAACACAACTGGAGAATCTGGAGGAAATGGAAAATTTCCTACACAGATACCAAACACCAAAATTAAATCAGTATCAAATAGATCGTCTAAAAAGTCCCATAACCCCTAAAGAAATAAAAGGGGACATGGAAAGTCTCCGAACCAAAAAAAGCATGGGACTAGATGGCTTCAGTGCAGAATTCTATCAGACCTTTAAAGAATACCTAACACCAATACTCTTCAAACTGTTCCACAAAATAGAAACAGAAGGAACACTACCCAACTCGTTCTAAGAAGCCACAATTACACTGATACCAAAACCACACAAAGATCCAACAAATAAAGAGAACTTCAGGACAATTTCTCTTATGGATATCGATGCAAAAATACTCAATAAAATTCTTGCCAACCAAATCCAACACATCAAAATAATCATCCACCACAATCAAGTGGGCTTTATCCCAGGGATGCAGGGATGGTTCAATATAAGGAAATCCATCACTGACATCCACTAAATAAACAAACTCAAAGAAAAACATATTATCATTTCATTAGATGCTGAAAAAGCATTTGACAAAGCTCAACATCCTTTCATGCTAAACGTCTTGGAAAGAACAGGAATTCAAGGCCCATATCTAAACATCGTTAAACCAAAATACAGCAAACCAGTAGCCAACATCAAACTGAATGGAGAGAAACTTGAAGCAATCCCACAAAATCAGAGACTAGACATGGCTGCCCTCTCTCTCCATATCTTTTCAATATAGTACTTGAAGTTCTAGCTAGAGCAATTAGACAACATAAGGAGGTCAAGGGGATACAAATTGGAAAGGAAGAAGTCAAATTATCACTATTTGCAGATGACATGATAGTATACTTAAGTGACCCAAAATAATCCACCAGAGAACTCCTACAGCTGATAAATAACTTCAGCAAAGTGGCAGGTTATAAAATCAACTCAAGCAAATCAGTTGCCTTCCTATACTCAAAGGATAAGCAGGCTGAGAAAGAAGTTAGGGAAATGACACCCTTCACAATAGCCACAAACAATATAAAGTATCTTGGTGTGACTCTAACCAAACAAGTGAAAGATCCATATGACAAGAACTTTAGGTCTCTGAAGAAGGAAATCGAAGAAGACCTCAGAAAATGGAAAAATTTTCCATGCTCATGGATTGGCAGGATTAATATAGTTAAAATGGCCATCTTGCCAAAAGCAATATACAGATTCAATTCAATCCCCATCAAAATACCAACTCAGTTCTTCACAGAGTTAGAAAAAGCAATTCTCAAATTTATCTGAAATAACAAAAAACCCAGGATAGCTAAAATTATTCTCAACAGGAAAAGAACATCTGGGGGAATTAGTAATACTACAGAGCAATAGCGTTAAATCAGTCCATTCTTATCCCCTTGTACTAAGCTCAACTCCAAGTGGATCAAGGATGTCCACATAAAACCAGACACACTGAAACTAATAGAAAAGAAACTGGGGGAGAATCATGAGCATATGGGCACAGGGGAAATTTTCCTGAACAGAACATCAATGCTTTATGCACAAAGATCAAGAATTCCATTCCACAAATGGAAGCTCATAAAATTACAAAGTTTCTGCAAGGCAAAAGATAGTGTCATTAGCACAAAGTGTCAATCTACAAATTGGGAAAAGATCTTTACCAACCCCACATCTGACAGAGGGCTAATATCCAATATATACAAAGAAATCAAGAAGTTGGACTCCAGATAACTAAATATCCCTATTAAAAAAATAGTGCAGAGCTAAACAAAGAATTTTCACCTGAGGAATATCAAATGATTGAGAAGCACCTAAAGAAATGTTCAACATCCTTAAGTCATCAGGGAAATGCAAATCAAAACAACCCTGAGATTTCACCTCATACCAGTCAGAAAGATTAAAATCAAAAACTCAGGAGACAGCAGGTGCTAGTGAGGATGTGGAGAAAGAGGAATCTCTTCCACTGCTGGTCGGACTTCAAGCTGGTGTAAGCACTCTGGAAATCAGGCTGGCACTGCCTCAGAACCTGGGTATGATAGTACAGGAGTACTCCATTATACCACTCCTGGACATATACCCAGAGGATTCTCCAGCATGGAATAAGGACATATGCTCCACTATGTTCATAGCAGCTTTATTTATAATAGCCATAAGCTGGATAAAACCCAGATGTCTCTCAATGGAGGAATGGATACAGAAAATGTGGAATACTACATAGCTATTCCAAACAATGAATCCATGAAATTCTTAAACAAATGGGTAGAACTGGAAAATATCATCCTGAGTGAGGCACCCCATCACAAAAGAACAGAGATGGTATGCACTCACTGAAGTAGACATTAGCTCAGAAGCCTGGAATACCCATGACACAATTAATATATCAAATGATGTGCAAGAAGAAGGAAGAACAAAGTATGGATACTCTGGTCTTTCTTAGAAGGGAGAACAAAATACAGAGAGAAGGAGATACAGAGGCAAAGTGTGGAGCAGAGTCTGCGGGAATGACCATGCTGAGATTACCCCACCTAGGGATCCATCCCATACAGTTACAAAACCCAGATACTATTATCAATGCCCACAAGTACTTGCTGACTGGAGTCAGATATAGCTGTCACCTAGGAGGCTCTGCTAGTGCATGACAAATACATAAGGGGACACTTTCAGCCTGCCATTGAGCTGAGCACAGGGTCCCCTATGGAGGAGCTAGAGAAAAGACCCAAGGAGCTGAAGGGGTTTGTAGCGCCATAGGAGAAACAACAATATGAGCCACCCAGTACTTCCAGATCTCCCAGGGACAAAACCATCAACCAAAGAGTACACACAGAGCTGCCCATTGCTCCAGACACATAGGCAGCAGAAGATGGCCTTGTTGGACATGAAAGGGAGGAGAGGCCCTTGGTCCTGGAAAGGCTCAATACTGCAGTGTAGAGCAGTACCAGGACAGAGAAGAGGGAGAGGGCTGATTGGGGAACAGGGAAACGGTAGGTAGCTTATAGGATTTTCAGGGGCAGGGACCAGGAAGAGGACAACATTTTAAATGTAAGTAAAGAATATATCTAATAAAAAAGACCTCATGAAATTATTAGATAAATGGATGGAATTAGAAATGATCATCCTGAATGAGGTAACACAGTCACAAAAGAGCATACATGGTACCCACACAGTGGTAATGGATATTAGCCCTAAAGTTTGGAATACCCAAGATATAATTTCCAGACCACAGAAAGATCAAGAAAAAGGAAGACCAGAGTGTGAATGCTTCAGTCCTTCAAAAGAAGATAAAAATACCTGTGGGATGAGGTACAGAGACAAAGCATGGAGCAGAGACTGAAGAAAAGGCCAGTCAGATACTGCCCCACCTGGGCATCCATCCCATATACAGACACTAACCCAGACACTATTGGAAATGCCAAGAAGTGCTTGCTGATAGGGGCCTGATATGGCTATCTCCTGAGAGTTTCTGCCAGAGCCTGACAAATATAGAGGTGGATATTTGGACTGAGTGCAGGGTCCCTGTGGAAGGAGATGGAGAAAGAACTGAAGAAACTGAGGTGGTTTGAAGCCCCATATAGGGGGGAGCAACAGTGTCACCTGGTCAGAACTCCAGAGCTCCCAGGGACTGAATGACTAACCAAACAGTACACATGGAGCGAACAATGGCTCCAGCCACATATGTGGCTCAGGATGGCCTTGTTGGACATCACTGGGAGGAGAGGCACTTGTTCCTAGGAGGGCTCGATGTACCAGTGTAAGGGGAATTCCAGACTGAAGAGGTAGGTGTGGGTGGTTGGTTGGGGGAGCACCCTCAGAGAAGTAAGGAGAGGGAGAACGAGATAGGGGATTTCTAAAGGGGAAACAAGGAAAGGGGATAACATTTGAAATGTAGATAAATAAAATATACAATTAAAAATGAAAAATAAATATTCAAGGTCTTGGGATTTTTCCCAAATCTCAAAGGAAACCTGGTGATGTTGTACAACAAAATTGATCACTGTGACTGGAGAAGAGATTTGCTTGCTTGAAAGAACTTTTAAAGTTTGGTTTATGACCACTGAATTGGTCATTGTTGTGATATTCTGGGATAGAATGTAAATAAATTATAGAGACATTCCATTGAGCACCAAGACTAATAAAAACAATGTATATGTGACTGAGTCTCATAGCCACTACCATACACAATATCTTTGCAAAGGAGCATGTGCCTACAATATGTTTGGCAATACTTGAGGTTTTTCAGTGACTGCCTAGGTCTCAGATGTTTCTGTAGGCAACTTCCTTCCTCTTCAGCCCTGGCCTCTGTTCAGATATTGTTTTTCTACTAGTGCTAGATCATTTGGTGAAAGCTTGCCACTGAGCTCTAAACAAAGCCCTCTGGTATTTTATTTTTTGTAATGCTACTTTAGTGTCTCACCTGTGAACACTGATTAGAAGTAGTGAATTGCGGCTCTGCCCAATACTGACTGAACTTTATGAGGAGGGAGGTCTTGGTCCTGGACTCCAAATCAAAACCTAGACTTAACTTTCTATTTTTCCCCAGTTTTGTAATAAGCCTGTCCACACTGTGCTGTACAGAGTTAGGGGAAGTATTACAAGACACTCTTTCATTTCCATCTTCACTAATGTGCACTGCATACTACAATAAGTAATGTTGATTTTTCATCCATTTCCTTAGCTATAACAACAGCTATTCATTAACAAATTAATGGCTATTATTAACAAATAGCTATTCATCTTCATGTGATTGTGAGTAAATAGTAACTCATTATCATGCTAAGTTAAAATACTGCTTTACTTCTCATTTTTACCTTCAAATGCACATTGCGAATACTAGTGGTAAATAAATAAATCTTAAAGTTTTGATTTTTGTGTGCTTTTGTTCTTTTGCTAATACAGCATCATAGATACTATGAATAAAGTGCAGAAGTCAGAAGAATACACTCACGAGTTAATTCTCCGTCACTATCTTGTGGTATCTAGAAGTTGAGCTCAAACCACCAGGCTGCATGAGAGATTTTCTGTCCCTGGTCCTGCCCATATATTAATATTTTAAAGAATGTCAGTACAGGACAGAAAATGAGGTATTAAAATATTCAAATGATCCAATTAAGAACAAAAGAAACTGTAATGCAGAAGGTCAAAATATTGAATAGGATTGAGAGTATAGCTCACTTTGCATGAGATCCTAAGCTAAATAGACAGATGTACAAGCACACATAAGAGAAAGATAAGCAGATAAGAGCTGTGTATTTCTTTAATAATATTCTACCTATATAAATATGTACTTAAATATGCATTGTCTAACACAGAAACTAAATGCAGAATTAAATTAAATTCATTTAAATACAAAGATCAACAGAAGTCTAAGAGACTCCTAAAACATAGGGGATATTTCTTTTGACTTTCCTCCTAGAGGTGGAAGGTAAGTGTTGGATCTATGCTGCAGACCAGGTGTGACCATGAAGTCACACCATGGAATTGGTCTCAGGTGGAAGGTTTGCATGGAGAAGCAGAAGGTGATATAGAGGCTGCCTCTGATGGTAGTAGAGGAAAAAAGAGGTGGGAGGAGTAATGGGTCCTTTTATCAGAGAATGTAGTGTATGTGCAGGAGCATATTTAGAATGAGGCAACAGTGGGAGTGTGTTGCCTCTAGGCAGCTAGTAATGAGATATCCTATTGTCTCCAGACCCCTTAGACTGGCCATGGAGTGGCAGGTTGCTAATAGTAAGACTCTATTGCTCAGGACGTTATTTAGACACAGAGCCCAATACCAATGAGTACATCTATAATGCAAATTTTGCATCTAAGGCTTTGGTAGCATTGCAGAAGAGGTGGCATGGGAGAGGTGGCAGAAAGATTTTAGAATCAAGAAGATCTAGATGTTTGCTGTGAGGTTGTGTCTCCAACTAATATCAGAATCTGCACACATAAACTCTCACTAGCATGAACACCCAAACATGATCTGAACAAGGACAACAAAAATAGACATGTTAAATTGGATGTGGATCAAAACATGAGACCTCAGCCTTGAAGTCACACCATAGAATTGGTCTCATGTCAGAGGTTTGTTTGAGAAGGGAGAAGGTGATACAGAGGCAGTCTCTGATGGAGGTAGAGGAAAAAAGAGGTGGGAGGAGTAATGGGGTCTTTTATCAAGGAATGTAGTGTATGTACATGAGGACATGTGGAATGAGGCAACAATGGGAATGTGTTGCCTCTAGGCAGCTCTTGATGACATGACCTGTTGTCTCTGGACCCATTAGACTGACCATGGAGGGGCATGGTTGTAAATAGTAAGACCCTAATGCTCAGGACTTTATTTAGAGACAGAGCCCAATTCCAATGAGTATATTTATAATATAATATATAATGTAATTTATAATGAAATTTATGCATCTAAGACAGATACCAAATACCAAAATTAAATCAGGATCAAATAGATCATCTAAACACACCCATAAGCCCTAAAGAAATAGAAGGGGTCATAGAAAGCCTCCCAACCAAAAAAAAGCACAGGACCATATGGTTTTAGTGCATAATTCTACCAGACCTTCAAAGAAGACCTAACACCAATACTCTTCAAACTATTCCACCAAATAGAAACAGAAGGAACACTACCCAACACATTCTATGAAGCCGCAATGACGCTGATAACAAAACCACATAAAGATCCAACAAAGAAAGAGAATTTCAGGCCAATATCTGAATATTGATGCAAAAATACACACTAAAATTCTTGCCTGCAAAATCCAAGAACACATCAAAACGATCATCCACCAGGATCAAGTAGGCTTCATCCCAGGGATGCAGGGATGGTTCAATAAAAGGAAATCTACCAATACTATCTACTACATAAACAAACTCAATGAAAAAAAACATATGATCATTTCATTAGATGCAGGAAAAGCATTTTTCAAAATTCAGCATCCTTTCATGCTAAAAGTCTTGGAAAGAACAGGAATTCAAGGCCCATATCTAAACATAGTAATAAGCAATATGCAGCAAACTGGTAGCCAACATCAAACTACATGGAAAGAAACTTGAAGCAATCCCACTAAAATCAGGGACTAGACAAGGCTGCCCCCTCTCTCCATATCTTTTCAATATAGTTCTTGAAGTCTTAAATGAAGCAATTAGACAACATAAGAAGGTCAAATGGATACAAATTGGAAAGGAAGAAGTCAAACTATCACTATTTGCAGATGATATGATAGTATACTTAAGTGACCCAAAAACTATACCAGAGAACTCCTACAACTGATAAACAACTTTAGCAAAGCAGCTGGTTAAAAAATCAACTCAAGCAAATCAGTAGCCTTTCTATACTCAAAGGATAAGCATACTGAGAAAGAAATTAGGTAAATGACACCCTTCACAATAGCCAAAAACAGCATAAAGTATCTTGGGATGACTCTAACCAAACAAGTGAAAGACTTATGACAAGAACTTCAGATCTCTGAAGAAGGAAATCAAAGAAGACCTCAGAAAATGGAAAAATCTTCCAGGATCATAGATTGGCAGGGTTAATATAGTTAAAATGGACATCTTGCCAAAAGCAATCTAGAGATTCAACACAATCCCCATCAAAATCCCAATTCAATTCTTCATAGAGTTAGAAAGAGCAATTCTCAAATTCATCTGGAATAGAAAACTAGTAAAAGAAGTAAAAGAACTTCTGGTGGAATCAGTATCCCAGACCTCAAACATTTCTACAGAGCAATAGTGATAAAAACTGCATGGTATGGGAACAATGCCAGGCAAGTGGATCAATGGAATAGGATTGAAGACCCAGAAATGAACCTATACACCTATGGTCACTTGATCATCAACAAAAGAGCTGAAAACATCCAGTGGAAAAAGGATAGCCTTTTCAACAAATGGTGTTGGTTCAATTTGAGGTCAGCTTGCAGAAGAATGCGAATTGATCCATTCTTATCTCCTTGTACTAAGCTCAACTCCAAGTAGATCAAGGACCTCCACATAAAACCTGACACACTGAAACAAATAGAAAAGAAAATGGGGAAGACCCTTGAGGACATGGGCACAGGGGAAAAGTTCCTGAACAGAACACCAATAGCTTGTGCTCTAAGATCAAGAATTGACAAATGGGACCTCATTAAATTACAAAGTTTCTGTAAGGCAAAGGACACTGTCAAAAGGACAAAACATCAACCAACAGATTGGGAAAGGATCTTCACCAACCTTAAATCCGACAGAGGGCTAATATCTAATATATACAAAGAACTCAAGAAGGTACACACCAGAGAACCAAATAGCCCTATTATAAAGTGGGTTATAAAGTGGGGTACAGAGCTAAACAAAGAATTTTCACATGAAGAACTTCAGATGACTGAGAAGCACCTTAAGAAATGTTCAACATCAACTCTGCATCCTGCCAGTCAGTTACGAGAGACTGGCCTCCAACTTGGTTCTCAGATGCCAGAGAGATCAGACAGACTGAGGTACTCAAATACAACCCGAGACCAACATCGAGGGGATCTAAGCCCAACAGGCGTTGGCCTGCACCCAGGCCCTGGGCTGGTTGGGGGACCACCGGTGTGCAAACCCAGCCAGGAGGTTGTTTGCCCGGGTCTGCGCGCACATGTGAGGGCTCCACCACCATTTTGCCTACGGGAAGCCAGAGAGTCCTAGCAGGCAAAACCAGCTAACAGGCTAGCCCAAGGCTGACATACCTGGGTTCTAAGACGGTCAGGCCCTGGATTGTCCCCAGGCCCTGGGCTGCTCGGTGGGCCATCTATGTGCGGACCTGGCCAGGAGGTTCTAAGCCCAGAAGACTCTCCCAGCACTCTCAGGGAGCATGCATCCTGGCCACCTGACAGACCCAATTAACACTCACAGCTGAGGGGAACTTTGCTCGGACATTTGCCTGCCAGGCTTTTGCCTAGACTCAGGGCCTGAACAGTGAGGCTAGCCTTGTGTGCACCAACCCAGTTGGGAGTTCCGCTGGCCAGCAGAGTGATCAGCACGCAGAAAAGGTCCCTGCAGCATACACCCTCAGCACTCCCTGAAGGAGCAAACGGACACCATCTGGTTCACAGACACAATCTGGAGCAAAGCACACTAGGGCTGCAAGGGCACCCAAGAGGTGGACAGCACATCAGCAATCTGCAGCAGGGGAAACCCTGCCATCCAGTGTTGCAGAAATAGCCCTAGAGCCTCTCAGGAGGCTGAAACACCAGCCAGAGACAAGACCAACTAGCACCAGAGAACAAGATGGCAAAGGGCAAATGCAGGATGCTACTAGCAGAAATCTAGGCAATATGGCAGCATCTGAACCAAACTCTCCAACATCAGCAAGTCCTGGTTATGCCAACACACCAGAGAAACAAGATTTGGATTTAAAATCACTGTTTATGATGCTGCTAGAAGAACACAAAAAGGACATAAATGAATCTCTTAAAGAAATACAGGGGAACATAAATAAGCTAGAAACCCGTATAATGGAAACACAAAATGCAGGAGAATAAGGCTCAAGAGATAGAAGCCAATAAAGTAGAATGGCAAAAAAAAAAAAAAAAAAAAAAAAAAAAAAAAAAAAAAAAAAAACGTAAAGAAATGCAGGAGAACTTGAGTCAAGAGGCAGAAGTCATGAAAGAGGAAACACAAAAATCTCTTAAAGAATTATAGAAAAACACAAACAAACAAATGATGGAACTGAGCAAAACCATCCTGGATCTAAAAACAGAAGTAGAAACAACTAAGAAATCACAAAGGGAGAAAACTTTGGAGATAGAAAACCTTGAGAAGAAATCAGGGGCCATAGATGCAAATATAAACAACAGAATACAAGAGATGGAAGAAAGAATCTCAGATGCTGAAGATACCATAGAAACCATTGACTCAACTGTCAAAGAAAATGCAAAATGCAAAAAGCTTGTATCCCAGAACATCCAGGAAATCCAGGATAAATTGAGAAGACCAAACCTAAGGAATGTAGGTATAGATGAGAGTGAAGATTTACAACAGAAAGGGCCAGCAAATATCATCAACAAAATTATGGAAGAAAACTTTCCCAACTTAAAGAGAGAGATGCCTATGAATATACAAGAAACCTACAGAACGCCAAACAGACTGGACCTGAGCAGAAATACCTCCCATCACATAATAATCAAAACCCCAAATGCACTAAACAAAGAAGGAATGTTAAAGGCAGTAAGAGAAAAAGGCCAAGTAACATATAAAGGAAAACCTATCAGAATCACACCAGACTTCTCACCAGAGACCATGAAAGCTAGAAGATCCCGGGCAGATCTCATGCAGACTCTAAGAGAAATCAAATGTCAGCAAAGACTACTATGCCCAGCAAAACTCTCACTCGCCATAGATGGAGAAATCAAGATATTCAATGACAAAACCAAATTTACACAATATCTTTCCACGAACCCAGCTCTGCAAAGAATAATAGGAAGAAAACTCCAATACAAGGAGGGGAACTACACCCTGGAAAAAGCAAGATAGTTACTTTCCTTCATCAAACCCAAAAGAAGATAACCACTCAAATATAAAAATAACATCAAAAATGACAGGAAGTAATAATCACTATTCCTTAATATCTCTTAATATCAATGGTCTCAATTCCCCAATAAAAAGACATACACTAACAGACGGGATAAGGAAACAGGTCCCTACAATTTGCTGCGTACAGGAGACACACCTCAGTGTCCAAGATAAAAACTACCTTAGAGTAAAAGGCTGGATGACAGTCTTACAAGTCAATGGACACAGGAAATGAGCAGGGGTAGCCATTCTAATATCAGATAAAAATGACTTTCAACCAAAAGTCATCAAAAGAGGCACAGAAGGACACTTCTTGCTGGTCAAAGAAAAAATCCATCAAGAAGAACTTTCAATTCTGAACATATATGTGCCAAATGCAAGGGCACCCTCATTCGTAAAAGAAACTTTACTAAAGCTCAAAGCACACATTGCCCCTAACACAATAATTGTGGGGGACTTCAACACTCCACTCTCTTCAATGGACCAATCAGGAAAACAGAAACTAAACAGGGACACAGTAAAACTAATTGAAGTTTTGGACCAATTGGATTTGACTGATATTTATAGAGCATTTCACCCTAAAGCAAAAGAATATACCTTTTTCTCAGCACCTCATGGTACCTTTTCCAAAATCGACCATATAATTGGACACAAGGCAGACCTCAACAATATAAGATGATCAAACTAATCCCATGCCTCCTATCAGATCACTATGGTGTAGGAGTGGTTTTCAATAGCAACAAAAACAAGAGAAAGCCCACATACACATGGAGGCTGAATAATACTCTACTCAATGACACATTGGCCAAAGAAAAAATAAAGAAAGAAATCAGAGACTTTTTAGAATTTAATGAAAATGAAGGCACAACATACCCAAAACTTTGGGACACAATGAAAGCAGTGCTAAGAGGAAAACTCATAGCCCTGAGTGCTTCCAAAAAGAAAATGGAGAGAGCATATACTAGCAGCTTAACGACACACCTGAAAGTCCTGGAAGAAAAAGAAGCTAATTCATCCAAAAGGAGTAGAAGACAGGAAATCATCAAACTCAGGGTTGAAATCAATCAAGTGGAAACAAAGAGAACTGTACAAAGAATCAACGAATCCAGGAGCTGGTTCTTTGAGAAAATCAACAAGATAGATAAACCCTTAGTCAGACTGACCAAAGGGCACAGAGAGAGTATCCAAATTAACAAACTTAAAAATGAAAAAGGAGATATAACAACAGAAACTGAGGAAATCCAAAAAATTATCAGATCCTACTACAAGAGCCTATACCCAACACAACTGGAGAATCTGGAGGAAATGGACAATTTCCTTGACAGATACCAAATACCAAAATTAAATCAGGACCAAGTAGATCATCTAAACAGTCCCATAACCCCTAAAGACATAGAAGGAGTCATAGAAAGTCTTCCAACCAAAAATGCACAGGGCCAGATGATTTCAATGCAGAATTATATCAGACCTTCAAAGAAGACCTAACACCAATACTCTTCAAACCCACACAAAGATCCAACAAAAAAAGAGAACTTCAGACCAATTTCCCTTATGAACATCGATGCAAAAATACTCAATAAAATTCTTGCCAACCAAATCCATGGACACATCAAAACGATCATCCACCATGATCAAGTAAGCTTTATCCCAGGGATGCAGGGTTGGTTCAATATATGGAAATCCATCAATGCAATCCACTACATAAACAAACTTAAAGAAAAATACCACATGGTCATTTCATTGGATGCTGAAAAAGCATTTGACAAAATTCAGCATCCTTTCATGCTTAAAGTCTTGGAAAGAACAGGAATTCAAGGCCCATACCCAAACATAGTAAAAGAAATATACAGCATCAAACTAAATGGAGAGAAACTTGAAGCAACCCCACTAAAATCAGGGACTAGACAGGGCTGCCCCCTTTCTCCTTATCATTTCAATATTGTACATGAGGTACTAGCTCGGGCAATTCGGGCATAAGGAGGTCAAAGGGATACAAATTGGAAAGGAAGAAGTCAAACTATCATTATTTGCAGATGACATGATAGTCTACCTAGGTGACCCATAAAACGCCACTGGAGAACTCCTACAGCTGATAAACAACTTCAGCAAAATGGCAGGTTATAAAATCAACTCAAGCAAATCAGTGGCCTTCCTATATTCAAAGGATAAGCAGGCTGAGAAAGAAATTGGGGAAATGACACCCTTCACAATAGCCACAAATAGTATGAAGTACCTTGGGGTGACTCTTAACAAACATGTGAAAAATCTGTATCACAAGAAGTTCAAGACTCTGAAGAAGGAAATAGAAGATCTCAGAAAATGGGAAAACCTCCCATGCTCATGGATCAGCAGGATCAATATAATTAAAATGGTCATTTTGCCAAAGGCAATATACAGATTCAATGCAATACCCATCAAAATCCCAACTCAATTCTTCACAGAGTTAGAGAGAGCAATTCTCAAATTCATCTGGAATAACAAAAAACCCAGGATAGCTAAAATTATTCTCAGCAACAAAAGAAATTCTGGGGGAATCAGTATCCCTGACCTCAAGCAATACTACAGAGCAATAGTGTTAAAAACTGCATGGTATTGGTACAGTGACAGGCAGGCAGATCAATGTAACAGGATTGAAGATACAGAAATGAACCCACACACCTATGGCCACTTGATCCTCAACAAAGGGGCTGAAAACATCCAATGGAAAAGAGATAGCCTTTTCAACAAATGGTGCTGGTTCAACTGGAGGTCAGCATGTAGAAAAATGCGAATTGATCCATCCTTGTCTCCTTGTACTAAGCTCAACTCCAAATGGATCAAGGACCTCCACATAAAGCCAGACACTCTGAAGCTAATAGAAAAGAAAATGGGGAAGACCCTTGAGGACATTGGTACAGGGAGAAAGTTTCTGAACAGAACACCAATAGCTTATGCTCTAAGATCAAGAATTGACAAATGGGACCTCATAAAAATACAAAGTTTCTGTAAGGCAAAGGACACCATCAAAAGGACAAATCGGCAACCAACAAATTGGGAAAAGATCTTCACCAATCCTACATCAGATAGAGGGCTAATATCCAATATATATAAAGAACTCAAGAAGTTAGACTCCAGAAAACCAAACAACCCTATTAAAAAATGGGGTACAGAGTTAAACAAAGAATTCTCACCTGAAGAACTTCGGATGGCAGAGAAGCATCTTAAAAAATGCTCAACTTCATTAGTCATTAGGGAAATGCAAATCAAAACAACCCTGAGATTTCATCTTATACCAGTCAGAATGGCTAAGATTAAAAATTCAGGAGACAGCAGGTGTTAGCAAGGATGTGGAGAAAGAGTAACACTCCTCCACTGCTTGTGGGGTTGCAAATTGGTACAACCACTCTGGAAATCAGTCTGGCGGTTCCTCCAAAAACTGGGCACCTCACTTCCAGAAGATCCTGCTATACCACTCCTGGGCATATACCCAGAAGATTCCCCAGCATGTAATAAGGATACATGTTCCACTATGCTCATAGCAGCCCTATTTATAATTGCCATAAGCTGGAAAGAACCCAGGTATCCCTCAACAGAAGAGTGGATGCAAAAAATGTGGTATATATACACAATGGAGTACTATTCAGCCATTAGAAACAATGAACTCATGAAATTCTTAGGCAAATGGATGGAGCTGGAGAACATCATACTAAGTGAGGTAACCCAGACTCAAAAGATGAATAATGGTATGCACTCACTAATAAGTGGATATTAACCTAGAAAACTGGAATACCAAAAACATAATCCCCACATCAAATGAAGTACAAGAAGCATGGAGGAGTGGCCCCTTGTTCTGGAAAGACTCAGTGAAGCAGTATAGGGCAAAACAAGAAAGGGGAAGTGGGAAGGGGTGGTGGGAGGACAGGGGGAGAGAAGGGGGCTTATGGGACTTTCGGGGAGTGGGAGGCTAGAAAAGGGGAAATCATTTGAAATGTAAATAAAAAATATATCGAAAAAAAAGAAATGTTCAACATCATTAGTCATTAGGGAAATGCAAATTGAAATATCCCTGAGATTTCACCTCACACCAGTCAGAATGGCTAAGGTTAAAAACTCAGGAGACAGCAGGTGTTGGTGAGGATGTGGAGAAAGAGGAACACTCCTCCGTTGCTGGTGGGATTTCAAGATGTTAAAACCACTTTTTAAATCTGTCTAGCAGTTCCTCAGATATCTGGGCAAGACACTTCTGAAGGACCCTGCTATACCACTCCTGGGCATATACTCAGAGGATTCCCTAGAATGCAATAAGGACACATGCTCCACTATGTTCATAGCAGCCATATTTGTAATAGCCAGAAGCTGGAAAGAACCCTCAATGGAGGAATGGATGCAAAAAAATGTGGTATATTTACACAATTGGGTACTATTCTGCCTTTAGAAACAATGAATTCATGAAATTTTTAGACAAATGGATGGAGCTGGAGAACATCATACTAAATGAGGTAACCCAGTCTCAAGAGATCAATCATGGTATGCACTCACTGATAAGTGGATATTAGCCTAGAAACGTGGAATACGCAAGACATAATCCACATATTAAATGATATCCAAAAAGAGTTGAGGAGTGGCCCCTGGTTCTGGAAAAACAGTCTTCTTTTGAGAAGGTTTATTTCTTTAGTAAACAATTTATATAAGAAAGAATATTGCTTCATATATTCTTTATATCCTGAAGTAATTAATAAGGACTAGGATTATAAAGTATATGAATTTAAGTCTTAAACACTGAGAAAGGTGTTTTTACAAAGAATATTTGCAAGATACAGCATTTGTATAAGCATTATAAATTTCAGTGACTAAATGTGACCTCCCCCAGCCCACTGTTCTCAAAGAATAGCATCCAGCAACCTGACCACCGGCCTCTAAAAGAACAAGAAGAACTGGTTTCCAGCCTTCAGGGGAGGGACTTGGCCTGCCTTTGGATCTTGGGAGAGGCGCATTTAAATGTGGAGACTTGAACCAGAAGCCATGTCTGTCTCCACATGTTTTCTCTTGCCACCTTGTCCAAATCCCATCTCTCCTTCCAGGGAACCCACCGTTAGAATGTAGCACTGGACTCTACATATGGCACCCAATGGACTGGAACTGGAAATGGGGAGGCTGAATAGGGTTTGTTGTTTTGAATGGGGAACTCCATGGAAAAAGGAAAAAAGTTTATGTATCCTGCACGGTAAGCAAGTGTGTACAGATACAGGCTAGACTGAATCAGTGTAGGCCCAATGTTGATATAAGCTAGGGTGTGACAATGAAATGGAACAGGGAATTAATTTAGTTGGGCACTTTGTCCACAGTCTAAGAACTGTACCAGGCAAGAGAAATAGGGCATAAAATAATATGAAACAAAATAAAAAGAGTAAAAAACAAAAACAAAATTTCTAGAAATATGAACGAAAAGAGAGAGAAGGAAAATAGATTTAATTACATTACAGGTGCCCATCCCTTTCTATGTATTGCTTTCTTTGTCCTCGGTGCAGCAACTACTTGTCCACGTGTTTTCTCTTGCCTACCTGTCCAATTCCCATCTCTCCTTCCAGGGAACCCACCATTAGACTGTAGCAGCTGGACTTTACATCTAAAGAATTACAATCCTTCCTTGTACTTCCATTTGCCTTCTAATTAAGGAGAGTTTGTCAACAATAGGAGCAGTTCTCTACCACAGAACACTTACAGAACACTTACACTCCTTTTGGAGTTTCATCAAAAGGAGATGGTAAAGCCCTAAGTAACACAGCTTCAGAAATGCTACAGTCAATATTTGTATGACAAGACTCATTTCTCTCAACTTTTACCAAAATTACTGCTTAAATTAACCAATTAAGATGAGGCAACAAACTGAAGAAGGTTGTAAAAATGGTCCACACCAATAAGAAAACCGTTATCCCCAAAACCATTTTTTGCTGATCAAGCAGCTCTCAGCTCCTGTTCTGAACTCTTTCCAGTTCTTCAGGGTGTTCTGAAGAATTGTTATCTCCACATTCTTCCTCCTCAGTGGAGTCCTGCATGGCTCTCTGCAGAAGTAGCTTGAGAGTCTTCCTCCTGAAACTTCTGTGCCTAATGAAGCCAAAAAGGAAGTAAATGATGGGGTTGGCACAGCTGTAAACACTGGATAGGAATTGTATCTCATGAAAAAAACCACAATGTTGAACATTAGGAAATTTGACAAACCATTTATAGAGTAGCAATGGATCCCAAAGGGAAGAACAAAGATCAGGAATACCAAGACTGTAAATGCAATGGTTACATATAGCCTGGTCACAGGAATCCACTGTGAGGCACAGAAGATCCCAACAAGCAGGGTGAGGCTGGACCCACAAAGAACCATAAAAAAAATTGAAAATACACTATTGATTACATGAAAGCTTCTACACAAATAAAAGCCAAAACTACTAAACAGTGAGCCACATGTCATCCCTCCCAGGAGACCCAACAACAGGGAAATATCCCAAAGCACAAAACATGTGATAGTTGATGTGTGTCTTGAACGATAACAGTGAAACCAGATGGCCATATTATAGATAAGCAGTGCACAATGTTAATGGCACTAAGAATGCTCAGACTAGAAAGATAAGCAAATATTCACACAACATAAAAAACAAAGGGATTTCAATGAAAATGGAGTAGAAGATGTTAATGACAATTAGAAGGCAAACTACAAACTGAGAGCACAGGAAGAGAAAATCAGCCAGAGCCAGGTTGAGAATGTAGACAGAGAAGGTATTTCTGTGCATATGGATGCCCAGGAACCACAGGACTATGGCATTGAGTCCCATCCCAACCAAGAAAATGATGATGGAAAGCAAACTTATGGCTTGGATCTTGATGAGGCAAAATGAAGTATCAGTGTAGTCACTTTCTTTCAGTACTGTGTAGTTAATTTTCAAGTCTGAGATGCTTAGATTCTTGCTTAGAAAATCTCCACTCATGTTCCTGAAACAATAACAAAATAAAAATACATGAGCACATGCTGATGAATCTCTGATTCAGGAACACACAGCTGTGTGGTAATGCCTGACCTGGTTCATAAGGAGGAGAAACATGACTCTAGAAGTTAAGTACTTAATTTATATCAGTATTACTGGAGGCTTTAGTAATTTAATTTTCTGGAGTATAAATTTAAGTGAACTTGGTATTTATTTGGGCCCTCTATATCTTATGACTTTTTTTTTCTAAATTCTTTGCTTACATTACAAATACTTTCCCCTTTCCCGGTTCCCCCTCCCCATATGTCCCATAAGCCCTCTTCTCTTCACCCATTCTCCAATCACCCCTTCCCTTTTCTCTGTCCTCGTACTCCCCTACAATGCTGGATCAAGCCTATCCAGGATCTGGGCCCTCTCCTTACTTCTTCATAGGAGTCATTTGATATGCTAATTGTGTCTTGGGTATTCAGGGCTTCTGGGCTAATTAATATTAATGTTAATTAACATTAATTAAATTAATAATATTAATTAAATTTATTAATTTAATTATTTAATTGTTAATTATTAAATTAAATCTATTAATAATATTAATTAAATATTAATATTAAAAGAATATACCCTATTCTCAGCACCTCATGGAACATTATTCAAAATTGACCATGTAATTGGGTACCAAGTACTCATCAGATATAATAAGATTGAAATAAGGTCTTGCTTCTTATCAGATCACCATGGGTTAAAGCTGTGCTATAACATCAAGTGAAACAACAAAAGGCCAACATACTTATGGAAATTGAGACACTCTCTATTTAATGACTAATTATTATGAAAGAAAGAAAGAAAGATTTAAAGACATCCTAGAATTCAATAAAAATGAAGAAAAAACATAACCACATTTACTGGACACAATGAAAGCAGTTCTAAGAGGAAGTTTCATAATATTAAGTGCCTTCATAAAGACATTGGAGAGAGCACATAATAGCAACTTAAAAGGACACCTGGATGCCCTAAAGCATATAGAAGCAAAATAAACCTAAGAGAAATTGAAGATGGAAATAGTCAAACTCATACCTGAAATCAAACAATTAGAAACAAAAAGGAGAACACAATATTCAAGAAAACAAAGAATGTTTTTTGAGAAATTCAACAAGATTAACAAACCCTTAACGAACCTAACTAAAAGTCATCCTTGCAAGGATCCAATGTGCAAGCAATACTTTGACAGTGACAAGGAATAAAGCATGTTTTAAATTTGGAGGTTTGGGTCATTTTAGTAATTATTGTCCTAGGAACACAGGTGCCATGAGCAGGCAATCACATTATGCCCCAGAAGTTGGTCCTCAATGCAGGAAAGGTAACCACTGGACCAGAAATGTAAATCTTAGACAGATATTCAGGGCGGTCCCGTGTCAGGATATTAGCAGAGGGGCCATCCTCAGGGTCCCAGATGTCCACAGCCAGCAGCTTATGGAGCCATGAAGCTGCTGCCAGACCAGGGAAATCTGTTTTTAAACTTATCAGGGCAACAGCAGGAAGCTCAGAATTGTATAACAATTCCACCTCCCATGCAGTATTAACCCCAGAAATGGGAATTCAGACCCTGCCTACAGGAATTTTTAGATCCTTGCATACAGAAACTTGGGGATTGCGTCCAGGACAAAGCAGTTCAATTTTAAAAGGTCTGCAGATTTATCCAGGTGTCATAGATAATAATGGTAGAGGGAGAAATTAAGATTATGGATGCTTCCCCTCATGGTATTATTACTACCTGCTAACCACAGAATTTATAAACTTATTCAAACTAATCATAGTTCCCTAGCATCTCCTACCTTCCAGATTCATCAAGAGTGACAGAGGACTTTGTCTTTGGTTCTTCTGATATGTATTGGATTCAATCTATTACTAGTAAGAGACCTAACCTTAAATTAACATTTGAGGGAAAAAGCTTTGAAGTATTAAGAGATACTGGAGCTGATGTGGCAGTTATTAGAGGACAAGTTTGTCCTTCAACTTGGCCCTTGTCAGATTCACTCACTCACCTCCAAGGGATTGGTTATGCCAATAACCCAAAGCAAAGTGCTAAACTTCTAACCTAGAGAGAGGAGGAGGGCAATTCAGGACAAATTCAGCCTTATGTTAGGCCAAATTTACCTATTGCCTTTTGGGGAAGAGATTTCTTGTCACAGATAATTCTTATAAAGTGTGGGCCTAATGAAGTAGTGGCTTAGTACATGCTAGAACAAGGATTTTTACCTATTCAGGGGCTAGGGAAAAAAGTAAAGGGCATTAAAATTTTGAAAGTCCTTAGCCTCACTCTGACACTAGAGGTTTGGGGCATTTTCCATAATGGCCACTATCTTGCCTGCATCCCATGCTGCTAAAATTCAATGGCTTAATAATTCCAGTGTGGATTGGTCAGTGATCTTTATCTAAAGAAAAAATAGAAGCTACCTCTTCCCTAGTGTAGGAGCAACTAGAGGTAGAATATCTAAGATAATCTCAGTCACCATGGAATAATACAATATTTGTTATCAAGAAAAAACTCTGGTAAATGGATATTGTTACAAGATTTAAGGAAAGGTTAATGAAACCATGGTACCTTTGGTAGCTTTACAACCTGGGCTTCCATCTCCAGTGGCTGTTCCTAAAGGATATTATAAAATAGTGGTGTATTTTCAAGATTTTTTCTTTACTATTCCTTTGCACCCTGAGGATTGTGAAAGATTTGTTTTCTTCTATTAACCTCGTGAAACCTATGAGAAAATATCAGTGGGCAGTTCTTCCTCAAGGCATGGGCTAATAGTCTTACCTTATGTCAAAAGTTTGTGGCACAAGCTATTCAGCCAGTAAGACAGCAATGTCCAATGATATACATTATTCATTACACTGACGATGTCCTGCTAGTAGGAAAAGACCCTCAGGACTTGCTTTTATGTTATAGAGATTTATACCAGGCTTTAGTTGATAAAGGACTACAAATAGCTCCAGAAAAGGTACAAATACAGGATCCTTATAATTATTTGGGTTTTAGACTTATAGATTATGCTGTTTTTCCCCCAGAAGTTTATTATTCTCAGGGACAGTTTAAAAACTTTAAATTATTTTCAAAATTTGTTAGGTGATATAAATTGGATTTACCCCTATTTAAACCATACTACAGGAGAACTAAAACCTATATTTGATATTCTAAAAAGGAGTCCTGATCCTATATGCCCTAGATCTTTAACCTCAGAGGGATTACTGGCCTTACAACAAGTAGAAAGAGCTATTGAAAATCTGTTACCTATATGGATTATTCTTTGACTTTACGTCTTTTGATTTTTAATATGACTCATATGCCTACAGGATTATTGTATCAAAGGGCTCATCTTATGTGCTTACATTTGAGGATATCTCCTATGTGTTATGTCCTGCCGTAGTATGAGACAGTAGCCCTGGTGTATATACTTGGAAGGAAGCAGGTGCTGACTTATTTTGGCAAAGAACCAGTTATCATTATTCGGCCTTTTAATGTAGATGAAGATACTTGGATGAAGAAGCATAGTAAGGATTAGTTGCTTGCTCAAATAGGATTTAAAGGAACTATAGATAATCATTATCCTCAATGTACTAGCTGGTTTTTGTGTGTCAACTCGAAACAGGCTAGAATTATCACAGAGAAAGGAGCTTTAGTTGGGGAAGTGCCTCCATGAGATCCCACTGTGGAGAATTTCAAACAATTTCCCCTTTCCTGGATCCCCACTCCCCGAAAGTCCTATAAGCCCTTTTCCTTCTCCTTGTTCCCCAATCAACCCCCTAACACTTCCCTGTCCTGGTAATCCCCTACATTGTCACATGGAGCCTTTCCAGGACCCAAGAAGAAGAGGCCTGTCCGTCCTTCTTCTTGGGCATCATTTGATATGTGAATGGGTTTTGGGTATTCCGAGCATCTGGGCTAACAACCTCTTATCAGTGAGTGCATATCATGCCTGTTCTTTTGTGATTGGGTTACCTCACTTAGGATGATATTTTCCAGTTCCACCTATTTGCCTAAGAATTTCATGAATTCATTGATTTTAATAGCTGAGTAGTATTCCATAGGGTAAATATGCCACATTTTCGGTATCCATTCCATCATTGAGTAACTGGGTTCTTTCCAGCTTCTGGCTATCATAAATAGGGCTGCTATGAACATAGTGGAGCATGCGTCCTTATTACATGCTGGGGAATCCTCTGGGTATATGCCCAGGAGTGGTATAATAGGGTCCTCCAGTAGTATCATGCACAGTTTTCTAACAAATCACCAGACTGATTTCAAGAGTGGTTGTACCATCTTGCAATCCCACCAGTAGTGGAGCAGTGTTCCTCTTTCTCCACATCATTGGTCACTCTTTACAAGACTTTAATGCTATGGGATTACCTAAACTCATTAAGACAGATAATGGGCCAGCTTATACTGGCAACAACTTTATATCATTTTCTAAAGAATTTAGAATCAAACATAAAACTGGAATTCATAATACCCCATTTTAAGTGGCTATTATGAGATCTGTCCAATTTCTTTGTGAAGGCTATTAATGCTGTGAGCTTCCCTGTTAGCACTTCTTTCATTATGTCCCATAATTTTTGGTTATGTTTCGCCTCTATTTTTACTGAGTAGTAGAAAGTCTATTGTTTCCTTTATTTCTTCTCTGATACAATAATCATTCAGTAGAAAATCATTCAGTTTCCATTACTTTGTAAGCTTTCTTTTTTGTTGTTGTTGAAATACAGGTTTAGTATATGGTGGTCTAACAATATAAAAGGAGTTATTTAAATTTTCTATTGTCTGTTTGTACTTGCTTTGTGACTGACTGAGTACATGTTCAGTTTTGGAGATGCTTCCATTAGGTGCTGAGAAGAATGTTTATATTTTTATTGTGATTGGGTGAAATGTTTAATGTCTATATGTTGGGTCCATTTGATTTATAACTTCAGTTAATTTTATTGTTTCTCTTTATAGTTCCTGTCTTGATGATGAGTGTTGGTCCTCTTGCATTTGTGGCATAGTTGTTAAGAATTGAGAATTTTTCTTGGTAGATATTTACTTTGATATTTATGAACTGTTATCTCCCGTTTGTTTGATTAATTTTAGTTGAAAGTCTATTTTTTGAATATTATATTGGCCACTCCATCTTGCTTCCTAATAGCAGACAACAATCCATTTCCTAATAGCAGAGAACAGTACATTTCCTGCCAGCTCTACTAAGGCATTGATGGTAAGCACAAGAGATTCCTTAGATTGAGTTCTGTATACTTTGACAAAAGTCCTCTAATGACTTTACAACTTTGAGTAGTCCCAAAATTCTAACTCAATGCCCTAAGACATAATATCTGCTGAAAGCAGGAGAAATGCCCAAGCAGGGTGTATGGGATAAGGATAGAACTCTGGCCTTCTCTCTGCTTCTGTCCTGGAGCAGGGGCAGAAAATCTGGAGCTTTCAATCATTATGCATGCCTACTCTTAGTGACTTAGTAGGTTCATCCAAGATATAATAAAGAAATATTGAAGATTCATTATCATAATGTTAGCTCCTGATAAAGCACATAAAAGACAGCCGTACTTTGTGTACAAGAGGGCTATATATACATGAAATCATTTTTATATATTGTGTAATGCATAGGCCAATTTCCATTCACAGGTTATGCTGAATGGGCATGAAATATACACTCAACAAATAAATAATAGAATGAGGGAAGAAAGGAAAAATTGAATGAAGGAAGAAAAAAGAACAAAGGAAAGGAGGGAGGGAAAGAGTGATGGCGTAATAAAAGAGTAGATATAAGAAGACTTATTGAAATTGAAAAGTTGAGTCAACATCATGCAAATAATTTTAATTAATAAATTTAGTTCTTTAGAAGTTTATACATAAACATGTTATAGCTATTCTCTTTTCCTATCACCTATTCCTTCCCTTGCTCTGGCCAGTCCCATATCTACCTTACATTTTTCCATAATAATTACTTTTGTTTGGTTTGGTGTTCCACAGTTAATAAAGGATTATCTATGGACCAAGTGTTTCAACTAGCCATACCATCTCTAAAAGCTCAAAGAAGTTACATATCTTGACACACTGATTTTTTTTTCAGAATCAGTTATCTGCCAATAGTTCAGCAAGAAGTATAGGATCTTATGAGCCCACCTCTATCCAAACGTGCATGTATTTTGATTCAACTGTTCCAGTAGACACAATTTCTCTGTGTTTACATTGACATCACCATATCATGCTTATAGGATGGGATATTACAGCAATTCTCGTATAATCAGCTCTAAGATAATTTCATTTTTAGCAACCTTGCTGAGTGTTAAGGGAGTGATACTAATGCCTTGTTTAGGGCTGAGCCTTGTGCTATCTTTATTCTGAATACCTATTGCAGCCATAGGTTCTGAATATCCTTCCATTCTGAATCCCAAGTGAAACTTCTCAGATTAAAGATATATGTAGCAATTGTCTGAGCATGCAAACACCAATATTTGAAGGTATTTTGATACTGTGGCAGGTGAGATAAGAAACAGTAGAAAACTTTTACCTAGGGTCTAAGATCTTTTCAATTGCGGTTTCTAAAACATAGAAGGGGCTGGAGAAGTGTGCTACAGCCTTCTAGGAACCACAACTTCCAGTTTAGATTGGTATACTAAGTAAAACATCACCATTGGTGGAGAAAAAAGATATTACAAGAAAAAAATCAAATTTATAAAATAGTTTGTACAAATCTAGCTCTCTATACATAACTTGAAAGTAAACTATACTCCAAGGAGGTAAATAACACACAAGAAATCACAGAAAATAAATAATTGCACACCACTAAAAACAAAATGAGGGAAGCACACACAAATACACATATACACACACACCAACAACATTAAATTAATAGAAATTAGTAGTCATTATAATTTCTCAAAATCAATAGACACAATCAAGATACCAGCTAGATGAATGGGCATGAAAACAGGATATGTCATTCTGCTGCATACCAGAAACAAACTTTGGAAAAATAGTAATTACTTTAGTGTAAAGGTCTTCAAACGGAATTTTTCATGCAAGTGAACACAAGAAGAAAGCTAGATTACCTATTCTAATATCTAGTAAAATAGATGTTTAACAAAAATTAATCAAAATTTTGAGGAAAGACACATATTCCTTGAAGAAAAAAATCCACCAAGATGACATCTCAAACCTAAACATCTATGTCCCAAATACAAAGGTAACCACATTCACAAAAAAAAAACATAATTAAAGTTTAAATCACCTATCGAATCCCACACATAACCATATAATTTGTCACAAAAGAAGCCTGAACCAATACAAGAAGATTGCAATAATCCCATGCATTCTTTCAGATCACCATGGACTAAGGCTGGTTTTCAGTAACAACAACAACAAAGAGAATCAGAAAACCCACGTAATCATGAAAACTGAACAACTCTACTCAATGATAACTAGGTCAGGGAAGAAAAATAAAAAGAAATTTAAGAATTTCTGGAATTCAATGAAAATGAAGAGACAGCATACCCAAACTTATGGGACACAATGAAAGCAGTGCTTAGAGGCTGCCTCCTCCTCCTCGCTGGCTCCTGGGTGTATAACAACAAAAGAAATGTTCAACATCCTTAGTCATCGGGGAAATGCAAATCAAAACAACCCTGAGATTTCACCTCACACCAGTCAAAATGACTAAAATAAAAAACTCATGAGAAAACAGGTGCTGGCAAGGATGAGGAGAAAGAGGAATACTCCTCTACTGCTGGTTACCACTCTGGAAATCAGTCTGGCAGTTCCTCAGAAATCTGGGCATGACACTTCCAGAGGACTCTACTATACCACTCCTGGGCATATACTCAGAGGATTCCCTGGCATGCAATAAGACACATGCTCCACTATGTTCATTGCAGCCCTATTTATGATAGCCAGAAGCTGGAAAGAACCCAGATGTCCCTAAACAGAGGAATGGATACAGAAAATGTGGTATATATACACAATGGAGTTCTATTTGGCCATTAGAAACAATGAATTCATGAAATTCTTAGACAAATTGATGGAACTGGGGAATATAATCCTAAGTGAGGTAACCCAGTCTCAAAAGAACACTCAAGGTATGCACTCACTGATAAGCGGATATTAGCCTAGAAGCTTGGAATAGCCAAGACACAATACACATATGAAATGATTCCCAAGAAGAAGGACAGGCCCCTGGTCCTGGAAAGGCTCAGTGCAGCAGTGTATGGGAATACCAGGATAGGGAAGTGGGAAGGAGTGGATTGGGGAACAGGGAGAGGGAAAAGGACTTATGGGAATTTCAGGGAGGGGGCATCCAGGAAAGGGAAAATCACTTGGAATGTAAATAAAGAATGCATCAAAAAAAGGCAATGCTAAGAGGAAAATTCATAGCACTAAGTGCCCCAGTAGAGAAATTGGAGAGATCGTACACTAGCAACATAACAGCAGCCTGAGAGCTCTAGGACAAAGAGAAGCAAACACACTCAACATTAGTAGAAGGTAGGAAACAGTCAAACTCAGGGCCAAAATCAACCAAATAGAAATAAAAAGAACTATACAAAAAAATCAAAAAACCAAAAACTGTTGCTTTTATTCTTAAGAAACTCAACAGGATAGATTAAAACCCTAGCCAAACAAACTAAAGAGCTCAGAGACAGTATCCTAGTCAACAAAATCAGAAATGAAAAGGGAGACAAAAGAAACAGAAACTGAGGAAATTCAAAAAAATCATCAGATTCTACTACAAAAACCTATATTCAACAAAACTGGAGAATCTAGATGAAATGGATAATTTTCTGGACAGACATCACATACCAAAATTAAATCAAGATCAGGTAAACTATCTAAACAGGACCATATCCCCTACAAAATAGAAAAACAATCATTAAAAACCTTCCAATCAAAGAAAGCCCAGGGACAGGTGGCTTTAGTACAGAATTCTACCATACCTAATACAAATATTTCTCAAATGATTCCATAAAATATAAACAGAAGGAACACTACCTAATTCATTCTGTGAAGCCATAGATACTCTGAAACCTAAACCATACTAGAACCCAACAAAAATGAGAACATCAGAAAAAATTTACTTATGAATATCCATACAAATGTACTCAATAAAATTCTCAAAAAACCAGTTCCAGGAACACAACAAAACCATCATCCACCATGATCAAGTAGGCTTTATCACAGGGATGCAGGATTTGCTCAATATATGAAAAATCCATTAATGTAATCCACTATATAAACTCAAAGAAAGTAACCACATGATCATCATATTAGATGCTGAGAAAGCATTTGACAAAATACAACACCCCTTCATGTTAGACGTATTGGAAAGATCAGGTAATCCAGGCCCATACCTAAACATAATAAAAGCATGTGCACAACTCTAAGGTCAAGAATTGATAAATGGGAATTCATGAAATTGGAAAGCTTCTGTAAGGCAAAGGACATGGCCAATAGGACAAATAAACAACATATAGATTGGGAAAAGTTCTTCACTAACCCCACATCCAATAGAGGGTTAGTATTCAAAAATGTAATAAACTCAAGAAGCTAACCACTGAAAAACCCAATCAAAAAATGAGGTATAAAACCAAGCAGAGAATTCACAACAGAGGAGTCTTGAAATGCCGAAAGCTATTAAATAAATGTTCAAAATTCTTAATGACCAAGGATTTGCACATTAAAATGACCTTGAGATCCCACCTTACACTAGTCAGAAGAGCTAAGATCAAAAACTCAGATGACAGCACATGATGGCAAGGATGTGGAGAAGAGTACTCCTGCATTGTTCATGGGATTGCAAAGTGTAGCTGCCTGTGGCTACATACTAATGGTTCAGGTTCCCTGGAAGGAAAGCTGGGGATAGGAAACAGTGACCAGACAAGATTCCTGCACGAGGCTCAAAGTTTATTTGGGGTCTGACAATTTAAGGTTTTGGGGCAAGTCTCTTCCTCCCAACGTCGAAAGTCTGCTCCAAGGGTGTTGGCTCCACTGTGCCACACTGCTTGATTATAGAAACTGTAGGTCTGGCAGATCAAAGGACTTCACCTTGATCCCAGCATTCAGCCCCAGAATAGCATCAGGTGTTTACTAGTGGCTCTCAGGTATTCAGAGGAAGCTGCCAGTTCTTTGGAGAACAATGGGCCAGAACTTCTAAGGCAAAGAAGTAGTAGATAGCCCTGAGGTTTGAAAATATCACACAAAGGCTGGGGTAGGGCACAATTCCTGACAGGTGGCATAACATCCCAATTAAGGCTCTCTACATCAAAGTGGTACAACCCCTTTGGAAATCAATCTGGAAGTTCTTCAGAGACCCAACCACACCACTCGAGTATATACCCAACTATGTGTCTGGGGCATGTTTTCCACCTATGTTCATAATGACCTTATTTGTGATACCTAAAAGCTGCAAACAACTTAGATTTCCCATGATGGAAAAGTGGCTATAGAATATATGATTCCTTTACACAATGGAATACAACTCAGCTATTAAGAATGAAGATATCATGAGATTTGCAGGGAAATGGATGGAACTAGAAAATCTGAAACTCAGACTCAAAATGACATGCATGGTATGTCATGCATGTCGCTAATAAATGTATATTAGCCAAAAAATTACAGAATACCTAGAACACAACCCACAGGAATCAAGAAGGTTAACAAGCCAAAGGACGCAAGTGAGGATGCCTCAATCCCACTTGGGAAGGAGAAGAAAGCAGTCACAGTGGCAGAGTGATGGAGGGATATGTGTGGTGGAGGGAACAGGGAGGGGATTGGGGGCAACATAATCAGATATTGGGGGATAGGCAGCAGGATTGAAGCTATGAGAGCCAGCAGAAAGAATGGAAAAAGGCAACTTTGGGACGAAGTAGAAGAGAGAACCCTCTAGAATATACCAGAAACCTGAGAGGTGAGATATTCTCAGTACTCAAAGGGAGGGACCTGGAGGAAATGTTCTAAAGTGGGGAGGGGGAAACTTGTAGAGGGACAGGACATCAAGTGGACAGATATGGTTGGCATCCCACAGTCAAAAGTTCTGATCCAGCATTGTTCCTGTCTGAAGCAATTGCAGAAATAAAAATGGAGAGGAGCACAAAAGATAGGAGGCCCAAATTCAGATTCAGTTCAATGAAAGGCCTGGGTCCCTGACACTGTAAGTGATGCTGTCATATGCTAGCAGACAGGATTCTAGCATGGCTGACCTCTGAGAGGCTCAACAAGCAGCTGAAAGAGTCAGATGCAGATACTAGCACCTAGTGAATGGAAGGAAGTTGGGGACGCCTGGGACTGAATTGGGAAAAAGCTGAAAGAAGTTGATGACCACGGCAGCCCAATGGAAAGACCAGTAGTCTCAGCTGACCTGGACCCTTAAGATATTTCAGTGAGCCACCAACAAGGGAGCATGCACCATAAGATATGAGACCCCCAACAAATATAGAAGATGACTGCCTGGTCTGGTCTCAGTGAGAAAACATATACCTAACCCTGAAGAGACTTGAGGCCAGAAGTCTTTGTGTGGTAGGTGTGAGAAATGGGAAACATCATTTTGGAAAAAAGGGGGAAAGGTGTGGGATAGGGTGGGATTTATGGATAGACCAAGAGGGTGATGAAGGCTGGAGTGTAAAACAGGATTAAATAATAATAATAAAATCATAATAAAAAAGGACTTCAAATCTCACTCTCACTGATGGACTGGTTGTTGAAACAGAAACTAATAAGAGTAATAATGAATGTATCAAAAGATTACGAATTAAAGAGACCTAACAGGAATCTGTAGAACATTTTCCTCAAATAGAAAAGAATGTATCAGTCCGGCGATGGTGGCCCCTTAATCCCAGCACTTGGAAGGCAGAAACAGGTGGATTTCTGAGTTCGAGGCCAGCCTGGACTACAGTGAGAGTTCCAGGACAGCCAGGGCTACACAGAGAATCCCTGTCTCGAAAACAACAACAACAATAACAAAAACAAAACAAAAAAAACCAAAAGAAAAGAAAAGAAAAGAAAATAATATATCTTTTTCTCAGCATTTCATGGATCCTTCTTCAAATGGACCCTACAGTTGGTCACAAAGCAAGCCTCAGCAGATATAAGAAAATTAAAATAACTTCTTGTATCTTGTCAAATCATCATGTAGGAAAGCTGGACTTCAACAAGAACAGAATCAACAGAAAACCTGCAAACTAATGAAAACAGAACTCTCATATGCATTACAATTGTTCTCCCATCTTTAAATTTTCTTCTTCATAGGACTTGTGTTCTACTTGCTGCCTCTCTTGATCCCCTTTTCTCCCTACTCCTAAGATTACCTTCTACCTTCATAATAGGTGGATCAGTATTTGTATACTTAACAAAATCCTAGACATATGTTGATGGAAGGAGTTTCAAATGAAGAATTGCCTTAATCAAACTAGTCTATAGGCTGTCTTTGGTGGAATTTACCTGATAAACATTTGGTGTAGGAAGGTAAAACTACTGTAGATATTGAGACTTCTTTTAACATGGTTCTGGGTAGCGTAAGAAACCAGAGCAAGTCATACAGAGCAAGGGAATAAGCAGCAGTCCTTCATGCATTCTGTTCCAGTTTTGAAATGCAGGTTATTGATCTGAGTTCTTGTCTTGACTTCCCCCAATGAACGAAAACCAGGATATGTAAGTCAAATAATTACTTTTCTTCACATGTTGCTTTTGGTGGTGGTTTTTACCACAACAATAGAAACTAAAGGAGGACATTTAGCCTCCATGGTTCCTTCAGGTTAATTACTCAAATATAAAGATTTGAAGTTATGGTGCACAAATAAGAAATAACATGTAGTGATAATTATTCTTGATTTGGGCTATTTCACTCAGTTCCACACATTTAGGCCAAATTTCATGATTTCATTTTTTTTATACTTGAACACAGTCAAGTATGCTTTATTCATCCATCAATCAAAGGACATTTAGGTTGTTTCCATTTTTAGCTCTTGTGAATAGAATGTCACTGAACATGGTTGAACAATTATTTTTGGAGTAGAATATAGAGTCCGATGGGAATGGGCCAAGAGGTAGTATAGCTGGATCTTACAAATGATCACTTTCAGAATTTTTTCAGAACTTTTAAAAGTGATTTCCATAGTGGCTGGACCAGTTTGCAATCCTACTAACAGTTAATAGGGATTGAGTAGAATTTTTAACTGGTTTGATCTTATGTAGGTATCCTCAGCTGCTGCAGGTTCATGTGTTTAACAGCCGTGCCATGGAGAGTTGGTACCATTTTATCAAATACCTTCATCTCCACTGCTCCAATTTTTTAGCCTATATGTTTTTTTTGAAATCTTGACTTCTTTTCTAGGTTTAAGTTAGAAATTCCAGAAATTGTATGCCTTTCATATCAACTAGGTATTAGTATGTTAGAAGATTTCCTACACTCATAAGCATCTTTCTGGTGTCATAGTAGTCTCCCATTTGCTATTTTGTGTTAAAGGAATATGAAAGAATATATGAGTGTGTGCAATAGATGATGTAAAACTGTGAATTCATGAGACATGTAAAGTCTTATCTGAAGTAGAAATTTTTGGATGTGTATTCTAATGCCAGTCCACATAATTTCTAGTAATCCCAAAGCATTTGTTGTTTCTAGTGGAACACTGTTGTCCTTAATATAAGGAAAAACAGTGGAGCCATTAAATGCTATGTATCAATTTGCATCTCCTTTTCAACATATGCCATGATTTTTGTGGGTGAGCTGGGAGAGTGTAGGTGGGTGGGCAAGCAATCTCATCCAGGCAAAATAGAGAGGAGAGGGCAGATGTCAGAAGAGGGGTCGGTGGAAGGGGTAACTGGGAGATGGGATATCATTTGGGATATAAATGAATGGAATGATAAATAAAAAGAAAAATGAATAAATGCATATTTTAAGTAACAGAAAAAACGAAGTAGATGTTAAAACTCTCCAAACCAAGATTTTCCAGGACCAGATGGGTTTAGTGTACAACTCTATCAAACATTCAAAGAAGACCTAATACTAATACTCCTCATACTATTCCACAAACTAGAAACAGAAGGAATGTTACACAATTCATTCTATGAAGAAACAATTACTCTGATACCTAAACCACACAAAAACCCAATAACATGAAGAACTTCAGACTAATTTCCCTTATGATTATCAATGCAAAAAATACTCAATAAAATTCTCAAACACCAAATCCAAGAACACAACAACAAAAAAAAATTATCCATCACAATCAAGTAGGCTTCATCCCAGGGATGCAGGAAATGGTCAAGATACAGAAATCCATCAATGTAATGCACCATATAAACAAACTCAAAGAAAAAACACATAATTATCTCATTACATGCTGAGAAATCATTTTACAAAACTCAACACCCCTTCATGGTAAAGTCTTAGAAGAAATCAGGAAATCAAGGCCTATACCTAAAAATAGTAAAAGCAACATACTACAAACTAGTAGCCAACATTAAACTAAATGGAGAGAAACTTGAAGCAATTCCACTGAAATCAGGCTCTACACACAGCTGCCCATTCTCTCCCTACATATTCAACATAATACTTCAAGTCCTATCCAGAGCAATTAGACAACAAAAGGAAGTCAAAGGGATACAAATTGAAAAGGAAGACATCAAAATATCACTTTTACAGGTGATGTGATAGTATACTTAAGTGATCCCAAAAATTCCACCAGGGAAATCCTAAAACTGATTAAACAACCTCAGCAAAGTGGCTGAATATCAAAATAACTCAAACAAATCATTAGCCTTCCTCTACTCAAAAGGTAAACAGGCTAAGAAAGAAATTAGGGAAACAACACCCTTCACAATTGTCACAAAATAATATAAAATCCCTTGTTGTGACTCTAACAAAGGAAGTGAAAGATCTGTATAACTAGAACTTCATATTTCTAAAGAAAGAAATCAAAGATTTCAGAAAATGGAAAGATCCCTCATGCTTATGGATTGGCAGAATTAATACAGTGAAAATGGACATCTTGTGAATTTTGAATCTGCAATATACAGATTCAGTGCAATCCCCATCAAAATCCCAATTCAACTCTTCATAGAGTTACAAAGAGCAATTCTCAAATTCATCTGGAATAACAAAAAACCCAGGATAGCTGAAACTATTCTTAACAGTGAAAGAACTTCTGGGGGAATCAGTATCCCTGAGCCTTATGCAGTACTACAGAGCAATACCTTTAAAAAAGCTGCCAGTTCTCCAATCATCCAGTACTTCCTCCAGCAAGCTCCACATTCTAAAATTCCATAACTTCGCCAAACAGTGCTACCAACTGGGGATCAAGTGTTTAGATATATGAGCCTATGTAGAACATTTGTTTTTGTTCAAACCACCACTTTCCACTGTCTGGCCCTGATTTGATAAAAAGTAAAAAAAAAAAATACTAAAAGAATATTGTAAGCAGCCTACCGACGCATTGAAAAAGTATTCTGACATGAAACCAATCTTAACGAACTTTTTCTTAACTTTTTATTCTTCTGGCTTTAGACATATAAGAGGGCCTGTTCAAGTCATATGTATTCTACTTTCCCCTTCCCCTGTGATAAGATAGTACAAGGGGCAATACTAAGGTTTAAAGAAGACGATAATACAGTGGGAAATAAGTTAACCACAACTAAAGATATATGGAAAATACTTTTGGAAACCTACTTCTTTGCAAGATAGTTTAAAATATCATTTTAGAGGAGAAAAAAGGGTTTGAACATATATACCATGTATGAATGACTATTTCCCCTAGAAGACATAGATTAGTAAATGGAAATATCTGTGGGGCTGGAGAGATGGCTCAACGGTTAAGAGCACTGACTGCTCTTCTGCAGGTCCAGAGTTCAAATACCAGCAACCACATGGTGGCTCACAACCATCCGTAATAAAATCTGACTCCCTCTTCTGGGGTGTCTGAAGACAGATACAGTGTACTTACATAAAATACATAAATCTTTTTTTTAAAAAAAAACTGCATGTTATTGGTACAGTGACAGGTAGGTAGATCAATGGAAAAGAATTGAAGAACCAGAAGTGAACCCACACACCTGTGGTCACTTGATCATTGTCAAGGACCTAAAACCATCAAGTGGAAAAAGATAACCTTTCAACAAGTGATGCTGGGTCAACTGACAGCTAACATGCAGAAGAATACAAATCAATCCATTCTTATCTCCTTGTATTAAGCTCAACTCCAAGTGGATCAAGGACCTCCACATAAAATCAGACACACTGAAACTAATAGAAAAGAAACTGGGGAAGGGCCTTGAGCACATGGGAACAGAAAAAAATTTCCTGAACAGAAACCAATGACTTATGCACAAAGATCGAGAATTAACAAATGGAACATCATAAAATTACAAAGTTTCTGCAAGGCAAAGGACATTGTCAATAGGACAAAATGGCAAACAACAAATTTGGGAAAGATTTTTACCTACCCTACATGTGACAGAGGGCTAATATCCAATATAGACAAAGAAATCAAGAGGATAGTCTCCAAATAACCAAATATACCTATAAAAAAATAGTGCAGAGCTAAACAAAGTATGTTCACCTGAGGAGTATCAAATGGTTGAGAAGCACCTAAAGAAATGTTCAACATCCTTAGTCATCAGGGAAATGCAAATCAAAACAACCCTGGGATTTCACCTCACACCAGTTAGATCAAAAACTCAGGAGGAGATCAAGAACTAATGCTGAAGGGGTACTCCGCCATCTTGGCTCCCGGAGGCCAGAGAGATCTAACAGACAGCACCAGTGATGCAGACATAGCCCAAGGCTAACATCACTTTGGTCTCAGCCTGTCAGGCTTTTGCCTGCACCCAGGGCCTGGGCAGCTCTGTGAGCCATCTGTGGGCCAACACTGTCAAGGGGTCATTTGCCCTGCAGGGTGATCAGCTCTTGGAAAAGGTCCCCACAGCATCTGCCATCTTCCCTCCCTGATGGAGCACCTGGAAGCACCAGGTTCACAGAGACAACACTAGTATAGCAGTACTTAGGACAAGACACACTAGGACTCCAAGGGCATCCAAGAGGAGGACAGCACATCACCAATCTGTGCCAGGGGAAACCCAGTCATCCAGCGGTGCAGAAATAGCCTTACAGGCTCAAAGGAGGTTGAAACACCAGCAACTGACAACAAGACCAACAAATGCCAGAGATAATCACATGGCAAAAGGCAAATGTAGGAATGTTACTAACAGAAATCAAGGCAATATAGCAGCATCTGAACCCAATTATCCGAAAACAAGTCTTGGATACACCAAAACACCAGAAAAACAACATTTGGATTTAAAATCACTGCTCAATTAGAGGATGACAAAAAGGACATAAATAAATCTCTTAAAGAAATACAGGGGAATATGAATAAGTTAGAAGCCCTTACAATGGAAACAAAAAAATCACTTAAAGAATTTCAGGAGAATGTGGCTCAACAGATGGAAGCCAATAAAGAGGAAATGCAAAAATCACTTAAAGAAATGCAGGAGAAAGTGAGTCAACAGGAAGAAGACATGAAAAAGGAAACACAAAAATCTTTGAAAGAATTACAGGAAAACACAAACAAGTGAAGAAACTGAGCAAAACCATCCAGGATCTAAAAACAGAAGTAGAAACAACCAAGAAATCACAAAGGGAGACAACTTTGGAGATAGAAAACCTTGAGAAGAAATCAGGGGCCATAGATGCAAATATAAACAACAGAATACAAGAGATGGAAGAAAGAATTTCAGATGCCGAAGATACCATAGAAACCATTGACTCAACTGTCAAAGAAAATGCAAAATGCAAAAAGCTGGTATCACAGAACATCCAGGAAATCCAGGATACAATGAGAAGACCAAACCTAAGGATTATAGGTATAGATGAGAGTGAAGATTTACAGCTGAACTGGCCAGCAAATATCTTCAACAAAATTATGAAAGAAAACTTTCCCAACTTAAAGAGAGAGATGCCTATGAATATACAAGAAGCCTACAGAATTCCAAACAGACTGGACCTGAGCAGAAATACCTCTCGTCACATAATAATCAGAATGCCAAATGTACTAAACAAAGAAAGAATATTAAAGGCAGCAAGAGAAAAAGGCCAAGTAACATATAAAGGACGACCTATCAGAATCATATCAGACTTCTCACCAGAGACCATGAAAGCTAGAAGATCCTGGGCAGATCTCATGCAGACTCTAAGAGAACACAAATGTCAGCCAAGACTACTATACCCAGCAAAACTCTCAATCACAATAGATTGAGAGACCAAGATATTCCATGCAAAACCAAATTTACACAATATCTTTCTACAAACCCAGCTCTACAAAGAATAATAAGGAGGAAAACTCCAATACAAGGAGGGAAATGACACCCTGGAAAAAGCAAGATAGTTGCCTTCTTTCATCAAACCCAAAAGAAGATAACCTCTCAAATATAAACATAACATCGAAAATGACAGGAAGTAATAATCACTATTCCTTAATATCTCTTAATGTCAATGGACTCAACTTCCCAATAAAAAGACATAGTCTAACACACTGGATAAGGAAACAGGACCCTACATTTTGCTGCATACAGGAAACACACCTCAGTGTCAAAGACAAAAACTACCTTAGAGTAAAAGGCTGGAGGACAATTTTACAAGCCAATGGTCTCAGGAAACGAGCCAGAGTATCCATTCTAATATTAGATTAAATTGACTTTCAACCTAAAGTCATCAAAAGAGATACAGAAGGACACTTCTTGCTAGTCAAAGGAAAAATCCACTAAGAAGAACTTTCAATTCTGAACATCTATGTGCCAAATGCAAGGGCACCCTCATTCATAAAAGAAACTTTACTAAAGCTCAGAGCACACATTGCACCTAACACAATAATTGTGGGTGACTTCAACACTCTACTCTCCTCAATGGACCGATCAGAAAAACAGAAACTAAACAGGGACACAATAAAACTAATTGAAGCTTTGGACCATTTGGGCTTGACTCATATTTATATAAAATTTCAACATAAAACAAAAGAATAGACCTTTTTCTCAGTACCTCATGGTACCTTCTCCAAAATCGACCATATAATTGGTCACAAGACAGACCTCAACAAATATAAAAAGATTAAACTAATCCTATGCCTCCTATCAGATCACTCTGTAGTAAGAGTGGTCTCCAATAGCAACAAAAACAACAGAAAGCCAACATACACATGGAGGCTGAACAATCCTCAATAACACCTTGGCCAAAGAAGAAATAAAGAAAGAAATCAGAGACTTTTTAGAATTTAATAAAAATAAAGGCACAACATACCCAAATCTTTGGGACACAATGAAAGCAGTGCTAAGAAGAAAACTCATAGCCCTGAGTGCCTCCAAAAAGAAAATGGAGAGTGCATACATTAGCAGCTTAATGACACACCTGAAAGCCCTGGAACAAAAAGAAGCCAATTCACCCAGGAGGAGGAGAAGACAGGAAATCATCAAACTCAGGGCTAAAATCAGTCAAGTGGAAACAAAGAGAACCATACAAAGAATCAACAAATCCAGGAGCTGGTTCTTTGAGAAAATCAACAAGATAGATAAACCCTTAGCCAGACTAACAAAGGGCACAGAGACAGTATCCAAATTAACAAAATTAGAAATGAAAAGGGGTATATAAAAATAGAAACTGAGGAAATCAAAAAAAAATCATCAGATCCTACTACAAGAGCCTATACTCAACACAACTGGAGAATCTGGAGGAAATGGACAATTTCCTTGACAGATACCAAATACCAAAATTAAATCAGGACCAAATAGATCATCTAAACAGTCCCATAACCCCTAAAGAAACAGAAGGGGTCATAGAAAGTCTTCCAACCAAAAAAAAGCACAGGACCAGATGGTTTCAGTGCAGATTTCTATCAGACCTTCAAAGAGGACCTAACACCAATACTCTTCAAACTATTCCACAAAATAGAAACAGAAAGAACACTACCCAACTCCTTCTACAAAGCCACAATTATGCTGATACCAAAACCACACAAAGATCCAACAAAGAAAGAGAACTTCAGATCAATGTCCCTTATGAACAGCGATGCAAAAATATTCAATAAAATTCGTGCCCACCAAATCCAAGAACACATAAAAAATGATCATCCACCATGATCAAGAAGGCTTTATCCCAGGGATGCAGGGTTGGTTCAATATACGGAAATCCATCAATGCAATCAAGTACATAAACAAACTCAAAGAGAAAAACCACATGGTCATTTCATTGGATGCTGAAAAAGCATCTGACAAAATTCAGCATCCTTTCATGCTTAATGTCTTGGAAAGAAAAGGAATTCAAGGCCCATACCTAAACATAGTAAAAGCAATATACAGCAAACCGGTAGCCAGCATCAAACTAAATGGGGAAAAACTTGAAGCAATCCCACTAAAATCAGGGATTAGACAGGGCTGCCCCCTTTCTCCTTATCTTTTCAATTTTGTACTTGAGGTACTAGCTCGGGCAATTCGACAACATAAGGAGGTCAAAGGGATACAAATTGGAAAGGAAGAAGTCAAACTATCATTATTTGCAGATGATATGATAGTCTACCTAAGTGACCCAAAAAACTCCACTAGAAAACTCCTACAGCTGATAAACAACTTCAGCAAAGTGGCAGGTTATAAAATCAACACAAGCAAATCAGTAACCTTCCTATACTCAAAGGATAAGCAGGCTGAGAAAGAAATTAGGGAAATGACACCCTTCACAATAGCCACAAACAGTATAAAGTACCTTGGGGTGACTCTTACCAAACATGTGAAAGATCTGTATGACAAGAACTTCAAGACTATGAAGAAGGAAATGGAAGAAGAGCTCAAAAAATGGAAAAACCTCCCATGCTCATGAATCGACAGGATTAATATAGTTAAAATGGCCATTTTGCCAAAAGCAATATACAAATTCAATGCAATATCCATCGAAATCCCAACTCAATTCTTCACAGAGTTAGAAAGAGAAATTCTCAAATTCATTTGGAATAACAAAAAACCCAGGATATCTAAAATTATTCTCAACAACAAAAGAAATTCTGGGGGAATCAGTATCCCTAACCTCATGCAATACTACAGAGCAATAGTGTTAAAAACTGTATGGTATTGGTACAGTGACAGGCAGGCAGATCAATGTAACAGGACCGAATATCCAGAAATGAACCCACATACCTATGGCCACTTGATCCTTGACAAAGGGGCTGAAAACATCCAATGGAAAAAGATAGCCTTTTCAACAAATGGTGCTGGTTCAACTGGAGGTCAGCATGCAGAAGAATGGGAATTGATCCATCCTTGTCTCCGTGTACTAAGCTCAAATCCAAATGGATCAAGGACCTCCACATAAAGCCAGACACTCTGAAGCTAATAGAAAAGAAACTGGGGAAGACCCTTGAGGACATCGGTACAGGGGTAAATTTTCTGAACAGATCACCAATAGCGTATGCTCTAAGATCAAGAACTGACAAATGGGATGTCATAAAATTACAAAGTTTCTGTAAGGCAAAGGACACCATCAAAAGGACAAATCGGCAACCAACAAATTGGGAAAAGATCTTCACCAACCCTACATCTGATAGAGGGCTAATACCCAATATATATAAAGAACTGAAGAAGTTAGACTCCAGAAAACCAAATAACCCTATTTAAAAAAATGGGGTACAGAGTTAAACAAAGAATTCTCACCTGAAGAACTTCGGATGGTGGAGAAGCATCTTAAAAAATGCTCAACTTCATTAGTCATTAGGGAAATGCAAATCAAAACAACCCTGAGATTTTACCTTACACCAGTCAGAATGGCTAAGATTAAAAATTCAGGAGACAGCAGGTGTTGGCGAGGATGTGGAGAAAGAGGAACACTCCTCCACTGCTGGTGGGGTTGCAAATTGGTACAACCACTCTGGAAATCAGTCTGGCGGTTCCTCAGAAAACTGCGCACCTCACTTCCGGAAGATCCTGCTATACCACTCCTGGGCATATATATATATATATCCAGAGGATTCCCCATCATGTAATAAGGATACATAATCCATTATGTTCATAGCAGCCCTATTTATAATTGCCAGAACCTGGAAAGAACCCAGGTATCCCTCAACAGAAGAGTGGATGCAAAAAATGTGGTATATATACACAATGGACTACTATTCAGCCATTAGAAACAATGAATTCATGAAATTCTTAGGCAAATGGATGGAGCTGGAGAACCTCATACTAAGTGAGGTAACCCAGTCTCAAAAGATCAATTATGGTATGCACTCAATAATAAGTGGATATCAACCTAGAAAACTGGAATACCCAAAACATAATCCACACATCAAATGAGGTACAAGAAGAACATAGGAGTGGCCCCTTGTTCTGGAAAGACTCAGTGAAGCAGTATAGGGCAAAACTAGAACAGGGAAGTGGGAAGAGGTGGGTGGGAGAACAGGGGGAGGGAAGGGGGCTTATGGGACTTTCGGTGAGTGGGGGGCTAGAAAAAGGGAAATCATTTGAAATGTAAATAAAAATATATTGAATAAAAAAAGAATATAAATGAAAAAAATAAAAAGAATTGAAGACACAGAAATGAACTAACACACTTATGGTCAATTGATCTTTGACAAAGGTGCTAAAACCATCCAGCGGAAAATGGATAGCCTTTTCAACAAATGGTCCTGGTTCAACTGGAGGTCAGCATGCAGAAGAATGCACATCGATCCATTCTTATCTAGTTGTAAGAAGATCAACTCCAAGTAGACCAAGGACATCCACATAAAACCAGAAACACTGAAATTAATAGAAAAGAAACTGGGAAGAGCATTGAGCACATGGGTACAGGGGAAATTCTCCTGAACAGCTCATCAATAGCTATGGCTCTAATATCAAGAATTGACAAATTCTTGACAATTGGTACAAATTAACAAATGGGACCTCATAAAATTACAAAGTTTCTGTAAGTCAAAAGACACTGTTAATAGGACAAAATGGCAACTAACAAATTGAGAAAAGACCTTTAACAACCCTACATCTGACAGAGGTCTAAGATCCAAGATATAGAAAAAAAACCTGAAGAAGTTAGACCCCAGAGAGCCAAATAACCCTCTTAAAAATGTGGTACAGAACTAAACAAAGAATTTTCACCTGAGGAATATTGAATGGCTGAAAAGCACATAAAGAAATGTTCAACATCCTTAGTTATCACGGAAATGCAAATCAAAACAACCCTGAGATTTCACCTCACACCAGTCAGAATAGCTAAGATCAAAAACTCAGGAGACAGCAGGTGCTGGTGAGGATGTGGAGAAAGAGGAACACTCCTCCACTGCTGGTGGGATTGCAAGCTGGTACAACCACTCTGGAAATCAGTCTGGCATTTCCTCAGGAAACTGGTCATGATACTGCTGGAAGACCCCGCTATTCTACTCCTGGGCATATACCCAGAGGATTCCGCAGCATGTAATAAGGACACATGCTCCACTATGTTCATAGCTCACCTAGTTATAATAGCCAGAAGCTGGAAAGAACCCAGATATTCCTCAACGGAACAATGGATAAGAAAATGCCATATATTTACACAATGGAATACTAATCTGCTATTAAAAACAATGAATTCATGAAATTCTTAGGCAAATGGGTAAAAGTGGAAAATATCATCCTAAGTGAGGTGACACAATCACAAAAGAACACACATGGTATGCACTCACTGATAAATGGGTATTAGCCCAGAAGCTCGGAATACCTAAGTCGCAATTCACATATCCAATGATGTCCAAGAAGAAAGGAGAGGACCTTGGTCCTTGAAAGGCTCGATGCAGCAGACTAGGGGAATACCAGGAGAGGGAAGTGGGAGGGGGTTAATTGGGGAACAGGAGGAGCGGGGAGAGGGCTTATGGGAATTTTCTGAAGGGGGGAACCAGGAAAGGGGAAATCATTTGAAATGTAAATAAAGAATATATCTAATAAAAAAAGACAGGTAGAAGCCCTTAAATAGGAAACTGAAAAATCCCTTAAAGAAATACAGGACAAAATGCATCAACTGGTAGAAGTGCTTAAAGAGGCAACACCAAAATCCCATAGGGAATTACAGTAGAACATGGGTCATCAGGCAGAAGCCCTTGAAGAGTAACACAAAAATCCATTAAAGAATCACAGGAAAACATCAGTAAACAGGTATTAGCCCTTAAAGAGGAAACAGAGAAATCCTTTAAAGAATTTCAGGAATACACAAACAAACAAGTGAAGACCTGAACAAAAACTATCCAGGATCTAAAAATGGAAGTAGAAACAATGAAGATATCACAAAGGGAGACAACTTTGGAGATAGAAAACTTTGCAAAGAAATCAAGAGTCATAGATGGAAGCATCTATGCATAGATGGAATCATGGTATGCACTCACTAATAAGTGGATATTAGCCTAGAAACCTGGAATACCCAAAACATAATCCACACATCAAATGAGGTACAAGAAGAATGGAGGAGTGGCCCCTTGTTCTGGAAAGACTCAGTGAAGCAGTATAGGACAAAACCAGAACAGGGAAGTGGGAAGGGGTGCGTGGGAGAAAAAGGGGAGGGAAGGGGGCTTATGGGACTTTCAGGGAGTGGGGGGTTAAAAAGGGGAAATCATTTGAAATGTAAATAAAAAATATATCTAATAAAAAAAGAAAAAAAAGAAAAAAAATTTTTAAAAAAGTGTGAGAACATCATTTCCTTGTCCTAGACTTTGAAAATAATTTTTTTCTTATTTTTTATTCAATTTACTCTTTATTTACATTTCAAAGGACTTCCCCTTTCCTGGATCTCCCCTCCCTGAAAGTCCCATGAGCCCTCTTACCTCCACCTGTTCCCCAATCACCCCCTTCCTGCTTTCTGTCCTGGTATTCCACTATACTCCTGCACTGAGAATTTACAGTACCAGGGGCTTCTCCTTCCTTCTTCTTGGGCATCATTTGATATGTGAATTGGTTTTAGCTATTCCGAGCTTCTGGGCTAATATCTGCTTATCTGTGAGTGCATACCATGTCTGTTCTTCTGTGATTGGGTCACCTAACTCAGGATGACATTCTCCAGTTCCACCTACTTGCCTAAGAATTTCATGAATTCATTGTTTTTAATAGCTGAGTAGTATTCCATAGTATAAATATACAACATTTTCTGTATTCATTCATCCATTGAGGGACATCTGGGTCCTTTCCAGCTTCTGGCTACTATAAATTGGGCTGCTATGAACATAGTGGAGCATGTGCCCTTATTACATGCAGGGGAATCCTCTGGGTATATGACTAGGAATGGTATGGCAGGGTCCTCTTGTAGTATCATGCCCAGTTTTCTGAGGAAACACCAGTCTGATTTCCAGAGTGGTTATACCAACTTGTAACACCATTGGCAGTGGAGTAGTGCTCCTTTTTCTCCACATCCTCACCAGCACCTGTTTTCTCCTGGGTTTTTGATCTTAGCCATTCTGACTGGTGTGAGGTGAAACCTCAGGGTTGTTTTGATTTGCATTTCCCTGATGATTAAGGTTATTGAACATTTCTTTAGGTGTTTCTCCACCATTCTATATTCCTCAAGTGAAAATTCTTTGTTTAGTTCTGTACCCCATTTTTAATAGGGTTATTTGGTTCTCTGGAGTCTACCTTCTTGAGTTCTTTGTATATCTTGGATATTAGCCCTCTGTTAGATGTAAGGCTCATAAAGATATTTTCCCAATTTGTTGGTTGCCATTTTGTCCTTTTGATAGTGTCCTTTGCCTTACAGAAACTTTATAATTTTATGAGGTCCCATTTGTTCTTTTGATCAAATTGGTCCCATTTGATCAATTCTTGATCTTAGAACATAAGCTATTGGTGTTCTATTCACGAAATTTTCCCTTGTGCCCATGTACTCAAGACTCTTCCCCAGTTTCTTTTTCTATTGGTTTCAGTGTGTCTGGTTTTATGTGGAGGTCCTTGATCCACTTGGACTTGAGCTTACTACAACAACATAAGAATGTATCAATTTGTGTTCTTCTGCATTCTGACCTCCAGTTGAGCCAGCACCATTTGTTGAAAAGCCTTTTTCCACTGGATGGCTATAGCTCCTTTGCCAAAGATAAAGTGACCATAAGTGTCATTTCTGGGTCTTCAATTCTATTCCATTGATCCACCTGCCTGTCACTGTACCAATTACATGCAGTTTTTAACACAATTACTTTGTAGTACTGAGGAGGTCAGGGATACTGATTCCCCAAGAAGTTCTTTTACCATTGAGAATAGTTATAGCTATCCTGGGTTTTTTGTTATTCCAGATGAATTTGAAAATTGCTCTTTCTAAGTCTATGGTTGGGAGACTGTCAGTGACCACTCCTATTTCTTTAGGGGTTGTGGGACTGTTTAGATGGCCTACCTGATCCTGATTAAACTTTGGTACTTGGTATCTGTCTAGAAAATTTCCCATTTCATCCAGATTTTCCAGTTGTGTTGAGTATAGGCTTTTGTAGTAGGATATGAAAAATTTTTTTGAATTTCCACTGTTTCTGTTGTTATTTCTCCATTTTCATTTCTAAATTTGTTAATTTGGATACTATCTCTGTGTCCTCTCGTTAGTCTAGCTAAAGGTTTATCTATCTTGCTGATTTTCTCAAAGAACCAGCTCCTGGTTTTGTTGATTCTTTGTATAGTTTGTTTTGTTTCAACTTGTTTGATTTCAGCCATGAGTTTGATGATTTCCTGCCTTCTACTCCTCTTGGATGTGTTAGCTTCTTTCTGTTCTAAAGCTTTCTGGTGTGCTGTTAAGCTGCTTGTGTATGCTCTCTCCAGCTTCTTTTTGGAGGCACTCAGAGCTATGAGTTTTCCTCTTAGCACTGCTTTCATTGTGTCCCATAAATGTGTCCCTTCATTTCAATTAAACTCTAAAACGGTTTTGATTTCCTTCCTTATTTCTTCCTTGACCAAGCTATCACTGAGTAGAGCATTGTTCAGTTTCCATGTATATGTGGAATTTCTTTTGCTTTTGCTGCTATTGAAGATCTCCCTTAGTCCATAGTGATCTGATAGGAGGCATGGAATTAGTTTGATCTTCTTATATCTGTTGAGGTCTGTTTTATGACCAATTATATGGCCAGTTTTGGAGAAGGTACCATGAGGTGCTGAAAAGAAAGTATGTTCTTTTGATTTAGGATGAAATGTTATATATATATATATATATATATATATATATATATATATATATATATATATATATATATATATTAAACTAAAATCAATTTGGTCCAAAACATCTGTTAGTTTCACTGTGTCTCTGTTCAGTTTGTGTTCCCCTGATCTGTCAATTGACGAGAGTGGGGTGTTGAAGTCATCAACAATTATTGTGTGGGGTATGATGTGTGCTTTAAGCTTTAGTAAAGTTTCCTTTATGGATGAGGGAACCCTTGTATATGGAGGATAGATGTTCAGAATTGAGAGTTCTTTCTGGTAAAGTTTTCCTTTGATGAGTATAAAGCATCCTTCTGTGTCTTCTTTGATGACTTTTGCTTGAAAGTCTATTTTATTGGATATTAGAATGGCTACTCCAGCTTATTTCCTGGAAACATTTGCTTGGAAAATTGTTTTCCAGCCTTTTATTCTGAGGTAGTGTTTGTCTTTGACACTAGAATGTGTTTCCTGTATGCAGCAAAATATTGGTTCTTGTTTATGTATCCAGTCTGTTAATCTTTGACTTTTTATTGGGGAATTTAGTACATTGATGTTAAGAGATATTAAGGAATAGTGATTGTTGCTTCCTGCTATTTTTGATGTATTTTTTTTATGTTTGTGTGGTTATCTTCTTTTGGGTTTGTTGAAAGAAGATTAATTTCTAGCTTTTTCTAGTGTGCAGTTTCCTTCCTTTTGTTGGTGTTTTTTACTCATTGTCCTTTGAAGGGCTAGATTTGTGGAAAGATACTGTGTAAGTTTGTTTTTGTGATGGAATACCTTAGTTTCTCCATTTATGGTAATTGAGAGATTTGCTGGCTATAGCAATATGGGTAGGCATTTGTGTTCCCTTATAGTCACAGACCCTAATGTAAATAAATTTTTTAAAGCTATAATTTTATTTTTTCAAATTATTTAATTTTATTAAATTATTATAGAAAACATTAGACCTGAGGATTTTTTGTTTTAAATTATAAATGAAGTTGGTATGGTAAAGTGATGGCTTTTTTCTTACATAAGTAGAATACAAATGAATGATATAACCAGTTGTGATTCATTGCAAGTAGTCAAGTCTAACTAACTCCTAAGGGCAAGCATTAGTATCTTATATATCAGAATTATTTTTTTTTGTCTTTTTTTTATTTGATATAATTTATTTACATTTCAAATGATTTCCCCTTTTCTAGCCCCCCCCACTCCCCAAAAGTCCCGTAAGCCCCCTTCTCTTCCCCTGTCCTCCCTCCCACCCCTTCCCAGTTCCCCGTTCTGGTTTTGCCAAATACTGTTTCACTGAGTCTTTCCAGAACCAGGGGCCACTCCTGCTTTCTTCTTGTATCTCATTTGATGTGTGGATTATGTTTTGGGTATTCCAGTTTTCTAGGTTAATAACCACTTATTAGTGAGTGCATACCATGATTCACCTTTTGAGTCTGGGTTACCTCACTTAGTATGATGTTCTCTAGCTCCATCCATTTGCCTAAGAATTTCATGAATTCATTGTTTCTAATGGCTGAATAGTACTCCATTGTGTAGATATACCACATTTTTTGTATCCACTCTTCTGTTGAGGGATACCTGGGTTCTTTCCAGCATCTGGCAATTATAAATAGGGCTGCTATGAACATAGTAGAACATGTATCCTTATTACATGGTGGGGAATCCTCTGGGTATATGCCCAGGAGTGGTATAGCAGGATCTTCGCCCAGTTTTCGGAGGAACCGCCAGACTGCTTTCCAGAGTGGTTGTACCAATTTGCAACCCCACCAGCAGTGGAGGAGTGTTCCTCTTTCTCCGCATCCTCTCCAACACCTGCTGTCTCCTGAATTTTTAATCTTAGCCATTCTGACTGGTGTAAGATGAAATCTTAGGGTTGTTTTGATTTGCATTTCCCTAATGACTAATGAAGTGGAGCATTTTTTAAGATGCTTCTCCGCCATCCGAAGTTCTTCAGGTGAGAATTCTTTGTTTAACTCTGTACCCCATTTTTAATAGGGTTGTTCGGTTTTCTGGAGTCTAACTTCTTGAGTTCTTTATATATATTGGATATTAGCCCTCTATCTGATGTAGGATTGGTGAAGATCTTTTCCCAATTTGTTGGTTGCCGATCTGTCCTCTTGATGGTGTCCTTTGCCTTACAGAAACTCTGTAACCTTATGAGGTCCCATTTGTCAATTCTTGCTCTTAGAGCATACGCTATTGGTGTTCTGTTCAGAAACTTTCTCCCTGTACCGATGTCCTCAAGGGTCTTCCCCAGTTTCTTTTCTATTAGCTTCAGAGTGTCTGGCTTTATGTGGAGGTCCTTGATCCATTTGGATTTGAGCTTAGTACAAGGAGACAAGGATGGATCAATTCGCATTCTTCTGCATGCTGACCTCCAGTTGAACCAGCACCATTTGTTGAAAAGGCTATCTTTTTTCCATTGGATGTTTTCAGCCTCTTTGTCGAGGATCAAGTGGCCATAGGTGTGTGGGTTCATTTCTGGATCTTCAATCCTGTTCCATTGATCCTCCTGCCTGTCACTGTACCAATACCATGCAGTTTTTAACACTATTGCTCTGTAGTATTGCTTGAGGTCAGGGATACTGATTCCCCCAGATTTTCTTTTGTTGCTGAGAATAGTTTTAGCTATCCTGGGTTTTTTGTTGTTCCAGATGAATTTGATAATTGCTCTTTCTAACTCTGTGAAGAATTGAGTTGGGATTTTGATGGGTATTGCATTGAATCTGTATAGTGCTTTAGGCAAAATGGCCATTTTAACTATATTGATTCTACCGATCCATGAGCATGGGAGGTTTTCCCATTTTTTGAGGTCTTCTTCCATTTCCTTCTTCAGAGTCTTGAAGTTCTTGCCATACAGATCTTTCGCATGTTTGGTAAGAGTCACCCCAAGATACTTTATACTGTTTGTGGCTATTGTGAAGGGGGTCATTTCCCTAATTTCTTTCTCAGCCTGCTTATCCTTTGAGTATAGGAAGGCCACTGATTTGCTTGAGTTGATTTTGTAACCTGCCACTTTGCTGAAGTTGTTTATCAGCTGTAGGAGCTCTCTAGTGGAGTTCTTTGGGTCACTTAGGTAGACGATCATGTCGTCTGCAAATAATGATAGTTTGACTTCCTCCTTTCCAATTTGTATCCCTTTGACCTCCTTATGTTGTCGAATTGCCCGAGCTAGTACCTCAAGTACAATATTGAAAAGATAAGGAGAAAGGGGGCAGCCTTGTCTGGTCCCTGATTTCAGTGGGATTGCTTCAAGTTTCTCTCCGTTTAGTTTGATGCTGGCTACCGGTTTGCTGTATATTGCTTTTACTATGTTTAGGTATGGGCCTTGAATTCCTGTTCTCTCCAAGACTTTAAGCATGAAAGGATGCTGAATTTTGTCAAATGCTTTTTCAGCATCCAATGAAATGACCATGTGGTTTTGTTCTTTGAGTTTGTTTATGTAGTGGATTGTATTGATGGATTTCCGTATATTGAACCAACCCTGCATTCCCGGGATAAAGCCTACTTGATCATGGTGGATGATCGTTTTGATGTGTTCTTGGATTCGGTTGGCAAGAATTTTGTTGAGTATTTTTGCATCGATGTTCATAAGGGAAATTGGTCTGAAGTTCTCTTTCTTTGTTGGATCTTTGTGTGGCTTTTGTATCAGCGTAATTGTGGCTTCGTAGAAGGAATTGGGTAGTGTTCCTTCTGTTTCTATTTTGTGGAATAGTTTGAAGAGTATTGGTGTTAACTCTTCTTTGAAGGTCTGGTAGAATTCTGCACTGAAACCATCTGGTCCTGTGCTTTTTTTGGTTGGAAGACTTTCTATGACTCCTTCTATTTCTTTAGGCTTTATGGGACTGTTTAGATGGTCTAGTTGGTCCTGATTTAATTTTGGTATTTGGTATCTGTCAAGGAAATTGTCCATTTCCTCCAGATTCTCCAGTTGTGTTGAGTACAGGCTCTTGTAGTAGGATCTGATGATTTTTTGGATTTCCTCAGTTTCCGTTGTTATGTCTCCCTTTTCATTTCTAAGTTTGTTAATTTGGATACTTTCTCTGTGCCCTTTGGTCAGTCTGGCTAAGGGTTTATCTATCTTGTTGATTTTCTCAAAGAACCAGCTCCTAGTTTTGTTGATTTTTTTGTATGGTTCTCTTTGTTTCTACTTGATTGATTTCGGCCCTGAGTTTGATGATTTCCTGCCTTCTACTCCTCCTGGGTGAAATAGCTTCTTTTTGTTCTAGGGCTTTCAGGTGTGTCATTAAGTTGGTAATGTATGCTCTCTCCATTTTCTTTTTGGAGGCACTCAGGGCTATGAGTTTTCCTCTTAGCACTGCTTTCATTGTGTCCCATAGATTTGGGTATGTTGTGTTTTCATTTTCATTGTGTTCTAAAAAGTCTTTAATTTCTTTCTTTATTTCTTCCTTGACCAAGGTGTCATTGAGTAGAGTATTGTTCAATCTCCACGTGTTTGTGGGTTTTCTGTTGTTTCTGTTGCTATTGAAGACCACTTTTATTCCATAGTGATCAGATAGGAGGCATGGGATTAGTTCTATCTTTTTATATTTGTTGAGGTCTGTCTTGTGACCAATTATATGGTCGATTTTGGAGAAGGTACCATGAGGTGCTGAAAAAAAGGTATATTCTTTTGTTTTAGGATAGAATGTTCTATATATATCAGTTAAATCTAATTGGTCCAAAGCTTCAATTAGTTTCATTGTGTCCTTGTTTAGTTTCTGTTTTCCTGATCGGTCCATTGAGGAAAGTGCAGTGTTGAAGTCACCCACAATTATTGTGTTAGGTGCAATGTGTGCTTTGAGTTTTAATAAAGTTTCTTTTATGAAAGAGGGTGCCCTTGCATTTGGAGCATAGATGTTCAGGATTGAGAGTTCTTCTTGTTGTATTTTTCCTTTGACCAGCAAGAAGTGTCCCTCAGAGTCTCTTTTGATGACTTTGGGTTGAAAGTCAATTTTATCTGATATTAAAATGGCTACTCCAGCTTGTTTCCTGAGACCATTTGCTTGTAAAATTGTCTTCCAGCCTTTTACTCTAAGGTAGTGTTTGTCTTTGACCCTGAGGTGTGTTTCCTGTAAGCAGCAAAATGTAGGGTCCTGTTTACGTATCCAGTCAGTTAGTCTGTGTCTTTTTATTGGGGCATTGAGTCCATTGATGTTAAGAGATATTAAGGAATAGTGATTGTTACTTCCTATCATTTTTGACGTTATTTTTTAAATTTGATTGCTTAACTTATTTGGGTTTGATGAAAGGTTACTATCTTGCTTTTTTCAGGGTGGAGTTTCCCTCCTTGTATTGGTGTTGTCCTCCTATTATCCTTTTTAGGGCTGGGTTTGTGGATAGATATTGGGTGAACTTGGTTTTGTCGTGAAATATCTTAGTTTCTCCATCTATGGTGATTGAGAGTTTTGCTGGATATAGTAGTTTTGGTTGGCATTTGTGTTCTCTTAGAGTCTGCATGAGATCTGCCCAGGACCTTCTAGCCTTCATAGTCTCAGGTGAAAAGTCTGCTGTGATTCTGATAGGTCTTCCTTTATATGTTACTTGGCCTTTTTCTCTTACTGCCTTTAGTATTCTTTCTTTGTTTAGAACATTTGGTGTTTTGATTATTATGTGACGGGAAGTATTTCTGTTCTGGTCCAGTCTGTTTGGAGTTCTGTAGGCTTCTTGTATATTCATGGGCATCTCTCTCTTTAGGTTAGGGAAGTTTTCTTCCATAATTTTATTGAAGATATTTGCTGGCCCTTTAAGTTGTAAATCTTCACTCTCATCTATGCCTATAATCCTTAGGTTTGGTCTTCTCATTGTGTCCTGGATTTCCTGGATATTTTGGGTTACAAGCTTTTTGCACTTTGCATTTTCTTTAACTGTTGAGTCCATGGTTTCTATGGAATCTTCAGCATCTGAGATTCTTTCTTCTATCTCTTGTATTCTGTTGTTGATATTTGCATCTCTGTCCCCTGATTTCTTCCCAAGGCTTTCTATCTCCAAAGTTGTCTCCCTTTGAGTTTTCTTAGTTGTTTCTACTTCTGATTTTAGATCCTGGATGGTTTTGCTTAGCTCCTTCCCTTGCATGTTTGTGTTTTCCTGTAATTCTTTAAGAGATTTTTGTGTTTCCTCTTTCATGAGCTCAGCCTGTTGACCAAAGTTCTCCTGTATTTCTTTAAGAGATTTTTGTGTTTCGTCTTTCATGACCTCAGCCTGTTGAGCAAAGTTCTCCTGTATTTCTTTAAGTGTTTTTTGCATTTCCTCCTTGTTGGCTTTTGTATTCTCCTGGATTTCTTTCAATGATTTTTGTGTTTCCCTTGCAAGGGCTTCTAACTTTTGATCCATTTTCTCCTCAATGTCCTTCATGTGTTCCTGTACCAGCATCATGACCAGTGATTTTAAATCCAAATCTTGTTTTACTGGTGTGATGGGGTATCCAGGACTTGCTGGTAGAGGAGAATTTGGTTCAGATGTTGCCATATTGCCTTGATTTCTGTTAGTGACGTTTCTGCGTTTGCCTTTTGCCATCTAGCTCTCACTGGTGTTACTTGGTCTTGTCAGTGCTGGACTCACCAGTGCAAGCTGCCCCTTCCCCGTTGGCCTCTGGTGCACAGCTTACACTCTGCACTGCCTATAGACAGGGTGCTGTTGTCCAGGCTGTTCAGATCCCGAAGCAGGCACCTGAAGGCTCCCGCTGGGGCCCGCAGGATTTATTGGAGCACACCGACTTCTCCCAGCTGGCCGCCCGGAAGCCCCCACTAGCCTCTTGAGGGACCTGGAGATGTGGCGGCCACCCAGGCTGATCTGAAGCGGAGAGAGTTGAGCTGGGGGCTTCTGCCTGAGGCCTTGCCCCAGATTGTGTCTGTGGACCAGGTGGAACCCGTGTGCACCCCCAGGGAGCTCCGAAGGTGAATGTTGCTGTGACCTCCCCTGTGCTCCGCTCACTCCGCTGGGCAGCCGATTTCCCCAACCGGGCTGGCGCACACTAGGTTAGCCTTGTCGCCCGGGCCCTGAGTCCAGGCAAATGCCTGGGAGGCCAAGGTCCGAGCAAAGTTCCCCTAGGGCTATGTCTGTTATTTGGGTCCGCCAGGTGACCCGGATGGCGGGCGTGCGCGTCCGCGCTCCGCGAAAGCACCGGGAGAGTCTGTTGTGCTAATAACCTCCTGGGCTGGTTGACACACAGATGGCCCACCAAGCCGCCCAGTTCTTGGGGTCAGTCCTGTGCCTTTTGGGGCCTAGACCCCCGTTTTGTTAGCCTCAGGCTACGCTTGTTAGCAGTCTCTGCCCTCCCGAGCACTCTGGCTCCTGTAGGCAAAATGGCGGCGCGTGCACCGGCCGGGGCAAAAAAAAAAAAAAACTCCTGGCTGGGTTGGCGCCCCGATGGCCACTCGAACAGCCCAGGGCCTGGGTGCAGGCCAACGCCCGTCTGGCTCAGACCCCTGCGGTGTTGGGCCTAGGATTATGTTTGTGTACCTCAGTCTGACCGATCTCTGGAGCCCGGGATCAAGATGGCGGTGGGTCTCTCCTGACTGGCGGGCAGCCGAGCGGTTAAGAGTTCTTAACGGAAGGCACAGGCAGAGGAAGGCAGAGTGAGGGACAGAGTAGAGAAGTGGAGGCTGGCCCTGGCCATGAGCACTGGAGAGAGAGGGAAGGGCAGAGGGAAGGCCCCAGAGGGTAAGAGAGAAGCAAGCAGGAAGCCAGAATTATTTTATAGTTTGAAAGTACTTTGCACACACTTATATATATATATGATGTAAGTACAGGATATAGTGGCAGTGCCTTAAAGCACGATCCTAATTTTAAAAATAGACAGCTATGATATTTTTTTAATGATCAGCTTTTCTGTTTATTCTAAATTTAAGTAAATAAATAAAAGGTTAATGAGAAAATGAAGAAAATATCATTACAGATGGTTCTTTCAAATGAAGTTCTAGTGTGATTGAAATAATTTCTTATACTGCAATATGACTAATGATGGTCTTCTTCATTGCCTAGTGGAGGAATGTCCAATAAAGGGCTACATTGTTGACCTAGAAATATTTTGGGCCAGAATTTAGGCATTGGTTCTGAGATTAAATGAATTTATTTCTAAGACTCTTGAGAAAGAAAAAAGCAAATTTGGAGAAAAATAAAATGAAGGTAAAGGTAACAACTGTTAAATATAAGTCATTGTGACAAAGAAATTAATACAGAGAAAGAGAGCACTTAATAGAAAATATCTATCAGTCATGTAAGCTTACTTAAGTAATGCCTGACTCTAGAGGATGAATCAGGAAGATTTCATTCAGTTGAAGGATAGTCAAAGCTAAAATTCAGAATTTTTCTTAATCTACATAATATAGGGCTATTCCACCAAATATAGGGGGATTCCAACAAATTCAGAGACATTCCAAATGGACATGCTAAAAATGAACCTATAAGTAGCAAAAATGTGTTTACCAGTGTCAGAAGTAAATGACACATAAAGAATGCTGATCTAAAGGTTGCATGAACATGAGACAATTTACTTGCAAAGGAAAACCTACCATCAAAACCACACAGTTCTGTGTAAATGTCTTTGATCAGAAAAATCAGGGAAAGATAAAATTCCACATCCAGAAAGAATCAAAAATCAAGTGTTATACCCATCCTGATAGAAAGCACATTCCTTGGGTCTATTCTACCTATCAGGCTATATACTCAACCTGGATCTTCTATGCATCAATTCAGATTTCTTTGATAAGAAACTTTCCTGCTTTGAAAGATTGTTCCTTTCAATTGACCCAATGTATCTATTTCATGAATCACTAGGGGACTCCTCCAAAATGGTGAGCAAAGCCTTATATCAAAAGATATAACCAAGAACTAGATTTCAGATGCTTGGGTCATATCACCAAACTTTATATATATATATATATATATATATATATATATATGAAAAATAAACCCAATGCATCTCTTCCTAAACATCAGGAATTCTAGAGTATATATCACCAATAACAATAATTTAACCAAAGCTCAGGACACAGGGTTCAAAGCAATAAATACAAGCATGTTCAGGAGTTTGTGGAACTCAAAACAGTTTTTAATAACCACCTGAATGAACATAAAGAAGAAAGGAATAAATACCAGAATAATAGAAAAAATAATACAATTTTCTAGCTATGCATACAACAGAATATTGTTTTCAGAAACCATAAATATCTCAAAGAGTACAACAAACAGCAATCCAATCAAGAGAAGAAATATATATTTAGACAGACACACACCCAAAGATACATACCCATGTTTCAAATGCTAGCACTTTGAAAAGTGATTGCCAAGGCCATCAAGAAGTACATTGCCATGAGAATAAGTCTTGTATCAATAAGAATGGATATTACCAAGAATTTAAAGAACAAGAAATAATGATATGTATATGAGTAAAGAAGAACACTAGAAAACTCACTCATTCACTCTTGTTTGTGAGAATGCAAACTAGTGCTACCACTATAGAAATTATTATGTGGATTTCTCAAAAAAATGAGATAGATCTGTTATAGTACTTGCACTGGCTTGTTTTATGTGAACTTGACATAAACTATAGTCACTAACGAGGAAATAGTATCAATTGATAAAATGCCTTCAGAAGATCAGACTATACACAAGTCTGTAGGGCATTTACTTGGTTAGAAATTGATGGGGAGAACCTAGACTATTATAGGTGGTGCTGTCTCTGGGCAGCTGGTTCTAGCTTCTATAATTAAGCAGCTTGGGAAAGCCATAGGAGCAAACCAATAAGCACACCCTTCAGTGGTCTCTCATCAGCCCCTGCCTTCAGGTTCTGGCCCTGCTTGAATTCCTCTCTTAACTTCCTTTGCTGATGGATGAAGTGTGATATAAAAGCATAAGGCAAAACAAAATCCTTACTTCCCCCCAAATAGCTTTTATACTGTTATTTCAATGCAGCAACAGTAAACCTAAGATCATACCTGACGACATTGTGCCTTGGCATATCTCCTAAATATTTTCTATCCTAGTAAAAAAACAACTTTATATTATCCACATTAATCTTGTCCTATTCACAATACCTACCATAGAGAATCAGCCTAGATATGAATCAACTGATGACTCCAATATATATTCACATAAATGGCTATCACAAAAAAATAGTATTCAGAGAAAACCCCAGGAACATCTAAAAGAAAATACCAGATATTCTTCATCTGTGAATCCTAACTTCAAATCTCTAAGTTTTTTATCATCTAGGATTATTTGTCAAAGCTAGGACAGTAGAAAGTGTCTTAAGACAGGAGTTCAAGTAGGTCTGAAACCTGAAGGCAGGAGCTGATGAGAGTCCACCGAAGAGTTTGTCTATTGAGAGGGAATGCCTTTAGGGAAGCAAAAGAATGAAATGAAGAAATATGTATGTACAAACAAGGATATAATGATATTGTGGTATACAGACTCACATAGAAGAGGGGTGAAAATAGGCAAATAAGGCAAGGTAAAGATTATTAATCAAAATGAAAGTCATACACAAATACACAACCTTGTAACTGAACTTGAAGACATGATTATTTTCGGAAGATGAGTTTTCAGGGAACTAATTTTTGTGTCTGGAAAGGCTGCATTGATGACTACTGGGTTGTTAAACAAATTACATTGTCAGACATATATGTATGTATATATCTATATACATATATATTTAGTAAATGTACTTAGATAGCATATATGCATGTGGTATATTCATGCGTATCAGGGAGTGCCCATAGAGCTCCCAAAACAATTATAGACTCTAGTTATTCCCTTTTCTTTTCAAATAATAATTACATGTTCAGACCCTATTACTCAAGACATTGCACAAGTTTAGTGTACAAATTACATAGAACAAGTTGGTCCTGCGGGATGGGACAAGTGTACTCCCTCTTGGGTAACTTTCACAGTCCCGAAAGTTACTGGGAAAGCTCCTGTGGGACTAAAGATGTCTATGATCTTAAGCAGCAATTAATTCAGTAGTCTATGAGAACAACCTGCAGGCAAAATGTACATAGTTGTGCAATAGTGGCAGCAGAGTTAAGGAGGTAAGTCAGAGTTTTCTGGCTGGATTTGAAGCAAAATCCATAAAGGAAATGATTGCCTTGTACTTAAACCAGTGTCCTTTCCCTTACAGAAACTTTGTAATTTTATGAGGTCCCATTTGTCAATTCTTGATCTTAGAGCATAAGCTATTGGTGATATGTTCAGGAACTTTTCCCTTGTGCCCATGTCCTCAAGGGTCTTCCCCAGTTTCTTTTCTATTAGTTTCACTGTGTCTGGTTTTACATGGAGGTCCTTGATCCACTTGGAGTGAAGTTTAGTACATGGAGATAAGAATGGATCAAGTCGCATTCATCTGCATGCTGACCTCCAATTGAACCAGCACCATTTGTTGAAAAGGCTATCTTTTTTCCACTGGATGTTTTTATCTTCTTTGTCGAAGATCAAGTGACCATAGGTTTGTGGATTCATTTCTGGATCTTCAATTCTATTCCATTGGTCCACTTGTCTGGCACTGTGCCAATACCATGCAGTTTTTAACACTATTGCTCTGTAGTATTGCTTGAAGTCAGGGATACTGATTCCCCCAGAATTTCTTTTGTTGTTGAGAATAGTTTTAGCTATCCTGGGTTTTTTGTTATTCCAGATGAGTTTGAGAATTGTTCTTTGTATATCTATAAAGAATTGATTTGGGATTTCGATGAGGATTGCACTGAATCTGTAGATTGCTTTTGGCAAGATGGACATTTTTACTATATTGATCTGGCCAATCCATGAACATGGGAGATCTTTCCATCTTCTGAGACTTTCTTCAATTTCGTTCTTCAGACGCTTGATGTTCTTGTCATACAGATCTTTCACTTGCTTCATTAAGGTCACACCTAGGTATGAAATATTATTTGGGACTATTGTGAAGGATGTCATTTCCCTGATTTCTTTTTCATCTTGTTTATCCTTTGAGTAGAGGAAGGCTACTGATTTGCTTGAGTTAATTTTATATCCATCCACTTTGCTAAAGTTGTTTATCAGCTTTAGGATTTCTCTGGTGGAAGTCTTTGGGTCGCTTAAGTATACTATTATATCATCTGCAAATAGTGATGGTTTGACTTCTTCCTTTCCAATTTGTATACCTTTGACCTCCTTTTGTTGCCTGATTTCTCTGGCTAGGACTTCAAGTACTATATTGAATAGATAGAGAGAAAGTGGGCAGCCTTGTCTGATGCCAGATTTTAATGGGATTGCTTCAAGTTTCTCTCCATTTAACTTGATGTTGGCTACTGGTTTACAGTATATTGCTTTCACTGTTTAGGAATGGGCCTTGAATTCCAGATCTCTCCAAGACATTTATGATGAAGGGATGCTGGATATTGTCAAAAGCCTTTTCAGCATCTAATGAAATGACCGTGTGGTTCTTTTCCTTTAATTTGTTAATGTAGTGGATTACATTGACAGATTTCTGTATATTGAACCATCCCTGCATCCCTGGGATGAAACCTACCTGATCATAGTGAATTATAGTTTTGATGTATTCTTGGATTCTGTTGGCTAGGAATTTGTTCAGTATTTTTGCATCAGTGTTCATCAGGGAGATTGGTCTGAAGTTCTCTTTCCTTGTTTGGTCTTTGTTGGGTTTAGGTATAAGCATTAATGTGGCTTCATTGAATGAGTTGGGTAGGGTTCCTTGAGTTTCTATTTCATGGAATAGTTTGAAGAGTATTGGTATTAACTCTTCTTTGAAGATCTAAACTGGTCTGGTCCTGGGCTTTATTTTTGATGGGAGACTATTAATGACTGCTTCTATTTCCTCAGGACTTATGGGACTATTTAGATGGTTTATCAGATCCTGTTTTAACTTTGGCACCTGGTATGAATCTAGAAAGTTGTCCATTTCATCCAGATTTTAAACTTTGTTGAGTATAAACCTTTGTAGTAGGATCTGGTGAGTTTTTGAATTTCCACAGTTTCTGTTATTATTTCTCCCTTTTAATTTTTGATTTTATTAATTCAGATACTTTCTCTGTGCCCTCTGGTTAGTCTGGCTAAGGGTTTATCTATTTTGTTGATTTTTTTTCAAAGAACCACCCCCTTGTTTTGTTGCTTCTTTGTATAGTCCTTTTTGTTTCTGTTTGGTTGATTTCAGCACTAAGTTTGATTATTTCCTGACATCTACAGCTCTTTGGGGTATTTGTGTCCTTTTGTTCTAGAGCTTCCAAATGCGCTGTGAAGCTTTTATGTAAACTCACTCCATTCTCTTTTTGGAGGCACTCAGAGCTATGAGTTGTCCTCTTAGCACTACTTTCTGTCCCATAAATTTTGGTATGATGTTTCTTCGTTTTCATTAAATTCTAAAAAGTCTTTAATTTCTTCCTTGACCAAGTTATCATTGAGAAGAGCATTGTCCACATTTATGAGTGTTTTCCATTGTTTTTGTTTGAGCTTAAGACAAGTCTTAGGAGGCTGTGGTCATCTAATAAGATACATGGAATAATTTCAATATTTCTGTATCTGTTGAGGCCCATTTTGTGACCAATTATTTGGTCAATGTTGGAGAAGGTACCATGAGGTACTGAAAAGAAGGTATATTTTTTCTTTAGGGTGGAATGTTCAATAAATATCTGTTAGATCCATTTGGTCCATAACTTCATTTAGTTTCAGTGTATCTCTGTTTAGTTTCTGATTCCATGATGTGTTGAAGTCTCCCACTATTTTTGTGTGGGGGTGCAATGTGTATTTTGAGCTTTATTAAAGTTTCTTTTATGAATGTGGGTGCCCTTGCATTCAGAGCATAGATGTTCAGAATTGAGAGTCCATCCTGGTAGACTTTTCTTTGACCAGTATGAAATGTCCTTCCTTATTTTTTGTGACAACTTTTGGTTGAAAAGCAATTTTATCTGATATAAGAATGGCCACTCCAGCTTGTTTCTTGGGACCATTTCCTTGGAAAATTGTTTTTCAACCTATGACTCTTAAATAGTGACTATCATTGTCACTGAGGTGGGTTTTTTGTATGCAGAATGTTGGGCCCTGTTTATGTATCCAGTCTGCTAGTCTATGTCTTTTTATAGGGGAATTGAGACCATTGATATTAAGAGATATTAAGGAAAACTGATTGTTGCTTACTGTTATCTTCTTAGTTAAATGTGAAATTCTGATTATGTAGCTATCTTCTATTGGGTTTGTTGAGAGATTACCTTATTGATTTTTCTATGGTGTGATTTCCTGCCTTGTATTGGTATTTTTCACACATTATCCTTTGAAGAGCTGGATTTGTGGAAAGATATTGTGTAAATTTGCTTTTGCCATGGAATGTCTTGTTTTCACCATCTATAGTAATTGAAAGTTTTTCTGGGTATAGTAGTCTGGGCTATATAGAGAAACAAAAAAAGAGAAATTTTTGTTCTCTTAAGGTCTGTATGACATCTGCCCAGGATCTTCTGGCTTTCATAGTCTCTGGTGAGAAGTCTGGTGTAATTCTGATAAGTCTGCCTTTATATGTTTCTTGGTCTTTTTCCCTTACTGCTTTTAACATTCTTTCTTTGTTTAGTGCATCTGGTATTTTGATTATTATGTGACGGAAGGAATTTCTGTTCTGGTCCAGTCTGTTTGGAGTTCTGTAGGCTTCCTGTATATTCATGGTCATCTCTTTCTTTAGGTTAGGGAAGTTTTGATCTATAATTTTGTTGAGGATATTTACTGGGCCTTTAAGATGTAAATCCTCACTTTCTTCTATAGCTATAATCCTTAGGTTTGGGCTTCTCATTGTGCCCTGGATATCCTGGATGTTTTGGGTTACATGCTTTTTGCATTTTGATTTTTGCATTTTCTATTTTCTTTGACTGTTATGTCAATGTTTTCTATGGAATCTTCAGCATCCGAGATCCTTTCTTCTATCTCTTGTATTCTGTTATTGATGCTGGCATCTATGACTCCTGAATTCTTTCCAAGGTTTTCTATCTTCAGAGATGTCTCACTTTGCGATTTCTTTTTTGTTTCTATTTCCATTTTTAGGTCCTGGATAGATTTGTTCAGTTCCTTCACTTGTTTGTGTGTTTTTCCTAAAATTCTTTAAGGAGTTTTTGTGTTTCCTTGTTAAGGGCTTCTACCTGTTGACCCATGTTCTCCTATGTTTCTTTTAGGGATTTTCGCAATTCCTCTTTAAGAGCTTCTGCATGTTGACACATGTTCTCCCATAATTCCTATGGGACTTTTGTGTTGCCTCTTTAAGGGCTTCTTGACCCATGTTCTCATGTATTTCTTTAAGGGATTCCACATTCTCTTGTATTTCTTTAAAGGATTGTTGTGCTTCCTCTTTAATAGCTTCTACCTGTTGACCCATGTTCTCCTGTATTTCTTTAAGGGAGTTATTTATGTCCTGCTTTATGTCTTCCATCAGCAATATGAGATGTGATCTTAAATCTAGCTCTTGCTTTTCTGATGTGATAAAGTATGCAAGATTTTCTGTTGTGGGAGAACTGGGTTCTGATGATGCCATGTTGCCTTGGTTTCTGTTGGTAATAATCTTGCATTTGCCTTTGGTCACCTAGTTATCTCAGATGTTAGCTGGTCTTGCTGTCTCTATCTTCTCTGTCCTGCAGGCCTGTATTTCTGTACTTTTGGTATTCTCTTTCTTTCCAATGCCCTGAAAACAGCTGATTCTCCAGGAATTATCAGATGATGGGGTCTCCCCTCTGGCAGACTTGGCAAGAGTCAAATGTTCTGCAGGCTGCTAGTTCTCAAATTATCTACTGGTAACAGGTCTCAAATGCTCTGTTGATGCTGGTTCTCGAATGCTACACATCTGCCTGTTCAAATGCCCTGCTACTGCCGGTTCTCAAGTGCCCTGCTCCTACCAATTCTAGAAAGCCTTGCTCCTATAAGTTCTCCAGAGAGTATCAGGATGTAGGATCTTCTCCATGCCAGATGTGGTACAGGTCTTCTACATCAGATGGAAAGGGGCAGAGACAGGAGAGGAGGGAGGGTTAGAAGGGGCAGACAGGGAGTGGTGATCTGGAGGTTGCTGGGCAGTGAGCCCCAGAGCAGAGCACCTCTGGGCCTCAAGGGGTTGGCGGTGATTCTTACTTAATGCCCTGCTCCTGTTGGTTCTCTAGAGAGTATCAGCTCAACATCCTTAATCATAAGGGAAATGCAAATCAAAACTACCCTAAGATTCCGCCTCACCAGTTAGAATGGCTCCAATCAAAACCTCAGGGGACAGCAGGTCCTAGAGAGGACATGGAGAAAGAGGAACACTCCTCCATTGCTGGTGGGATTGCAAGCTGATAAAACCATTCTGGATATCAGTTTGGTGGCTTCTCCGAAAATTGGACATAGTACTACCTGAGGACCCAGCTATACCACTCCTGGGTATATACTCAGAAGATGCTCCAAAATTTAATAAGAACACATGTTCCACTATGTTCATGGCAGCCTTATTTGTAATAGCCAGAAGCTGGAAAGAACCCAGATGTCCCTCACAAGAGTAATGGATAAAAAAAATGTGGTACATTTACACAATGGAATACTAACCAGCTATTAAAAACAATAAATTCATGAAATTCTTAGGCAAATGGATGGAACTAGAAAATATCTTCCTGATTGAAGTAACCCAATCACAAAAGAACATACACCATATGTACTCACTGTTAAATGGATATTAGCCCAAAAGCTCGGAATACCCAAGGTACAACTCACAGACCACATGAAGTGAAAGAAGGAAAAGTGTGGGATACCTTGATTCTTCTTAGAAGGTGGATCAAAATACCTATGGCCCACAGCCAACCAATAGACTGAGAACAGGGCCCACAATGGAAGAACTAGAGATAGGACCCAAAGAGCTGAAGAGTTTTTCATCCCCATAAAAAGAACAATAATATGTACCAACAAGTAGCCTCAGAGCTCACAGGGGTTAAAACTCCAACCAAAAAATACACATGGAAGGATACATGGCTCTAGCTACACATGTAGCAGAGGATGGCCTTTTCAGACATCAATGTGAGGAGAGGCCTTTGGTCCTGTGAAGTCTCAATGCCACTCTATAGGGTAATTCTTGGTTAGGAAAGTGGGATAAGAGGAGGTAAGCAGGAAGGGTGGATAGGATAGGAGGTTTTTGGAGAGTAACAAGGAAAGTCGATACCACTTGAAATTTAAATAAAGCAAACATCTAATAAAATAAAATTTGAAAAAGAAGGCATTTTGAAGAGAAACACAAAAGTCAGACTCTCAAAATTCATGTGCTCATGGACATTGATAGATCTCGTTGCAAAATCTAAGTGCACTCATCCAATTTTAAAATTTAGAGACACAGTGAACTCGATATTCATAGTGAGGACTCAGCTAATTGAAAAGAGATTTAGCAGTCTTCTTTTGTGAAGGTTTATTTGTTTAGTAAACAATTTATATAACCTGAAGAAATTAATAAGAACTAGGATTTTAAAGTGTATGTAATTAAGTCTTAAACACTGAGAAAAGTGTTTAAAAAGAATATTTGCAAGATACAACATTTGTGCAAGCATTATAAATTTCAGTGACGAAAGAAATGCAGCTCTTCCTTGTTCTTCTATTTGCCTTCTAATTAAGGAGAGTTTGTCAACAGAAGGAGCAGTTCTCTACCACAGAACATTTACACAATGAGTCCCCAAAAAGGAGATGGTAAAGCCCTAAGTATCACAGCTTCAGACATACTACAGTCAGTATTTGTATGACAAGACCCGTTTCTCTCAAATTTTTACAAAAATTAATGCTTTAATTAACCAATTGAAGAAGAGGTACCAAACTGAAAAGGTTGTAAAAAAATGGTCCATGCCAATAAGAAAAATGTTTCCCCCAAAATGATTTTTTTTCCAGTGGCTCTCAGCTCCTGCTCTGAACTCTTTCCAGTGCATCAGAGTGTTCCTAAGAATTGTTATCTCCACATTCTTCTTCCTCAGGGTTGTCCTGCATGGCTCTCTGCAGAAGTAGCTTGAGAGTCTTCCTCCTGAAGTTTCGGTGCCTAATGGAGCCAACGAGGAAGTAAATGATGGGGTTGGCACAGCTGTTAACACAGGATAAGAATTGTGTATCATAAAAAAATGAATCACAATTGTTTAAATAATGTAAATCACCCATCAATTGGTGGAGTAGCCAATGGATCCCAAAGGGAAGACCAAAGATCAGGAAGACCAAGACAGTGAATTCAATGGTTATATACAGCCTGGTCACAGGAATCCGCTGTGAGCCACAGAAGATCCTGACAAGCAGGATGAGACTGGACCCACAAAGAACCACAAATGAAACAACTGAAAATACACTAGCGATTAAATAAAACATTCTACACCAATAAATGTCAAAACCATTAAACATTAAGTCACATGCTTTTCTTTCCAGGATACCCAATAATAGGGACATAGCCCAAAGCACAAAACATGTGATAGCTGATGTGTGTCTTGAACGATTACAGCGATACCAAATGGGCCATATTACAGACAAGCAGCGCTCAATGCTAATGGTGCTGAGGATGCTCAAACCAGAATGATAAGCACATATGCGCACAATATGAAAAACCAAAGGGAATTCAATGAAAATGGAGTAGAAGAAGTAAATGGCATCGAGAAGACAAAATACAAACTGAGAGCACAGGAAGAGAAAGTCAGCCATAGCCAGGTTGAGAATGTAGACAGAGAAGGCATTCCTATGCATACGGATGCCCAGGAACCACAGGACTATGGCATTGAGTCCCATCCCAACCAGGGAAATGATGATGGAAAGCAAATTCATGGCTTGGTTCTTGATGTCACAATATGAAGTATTAGTGTAGTAGTTTCCATTCAGCATTGTGATGTTAGTTTTCCAGGCTGTGATGCTTAGATTCTTGCTTAGGAAATCTCCACTCATGTTCCTAACAGTAAAACAAAATAAAAATACATGAGAACATGCTTTGGACTCTCTGATTCAGGAAGATGCAGCTATGTGGTAATAACTGCCTTGGTTTATAAGTAGGAGAAACAGGACTCTAAAAGTTAAGTAATATATTTACATCAGTATTTCTGGAGCCTTTATTAATTTCATTTTCTGGAGCATTAATTAAAATGAACTTGGTATTTATTTGGGCCCTCTATAGCCTATGATTTTTAATGGTATGAGAGTAGTTCATGACACCCATATAGGAACTCAGGGTATCAGGCTGTGTCAGAGTGAAACACAACTCTGAACCTTTCTTTTTTTCATAAGGATGGTTCTTGCCGCAGGAACTCAGAAGCCAGAAACATGACAAACAGCTGCTCCTAGTTTGGGCAGGGGGAAAAAATCATCAAATGGGAAAAAGTAAAATTCGTGAATGGCAGTCATAAATAGAATGCCAAGTCATACTAAGACCAGTTTGAAAAGAACCAGACTTATATGCTAGTGTGACCTAGTCTTCATTTCAGATTGAAACTTAAAAGAAGAAAAGTCTTTGAGGACATTAAGGATACACATACATATATATCACATATTAGTTACATTTGTATTATCAAAGAGGAAGAAGAAAACTAAATTAAGTAAATGGCCTTTGACTCAAGAAGATTGCTGGGCATGGATGACCTAAGATATGCATTGGAAATAAAGTAGAAATGACAAAAAAATCTCAGTTTTGATGATTACATTTTTTGTCTAGTAGTTTGGTTTACATACATTAATATTTATTACAGTACACAAATGGTAACATTTTAAAGCTAATATTGCTGATTCTTGAAAAATCAATCTGCACTAGATTTTAAATAGCATCTATAGACTTACTCTTTCTGAGCCTGAAGGACTAAGTTATTAAATCATTAAGGATGACCTGATTTTCTCCCATAAAAATTACAAGCTTCATTTCTATGGCATAGCTCCAATTATGAGAAAAAAGGTTATACTTTTTACTTTTCTAAATTAAACCTAAGAATGCAAAAGCAACAGTGGCTTTTGAATGAGGATAAATCATTTTTTTAATCATTCACTGAACTGTCAGCTAATAAGCAGAAAATTGACAGAAGAATCCTGTACATTCTTTGTGGTCTGTACAGAAGACTGGACTTTATTTAGTGGCTTGATTTCCCTGGCTTGCTCAGGGGAACTCAGAAAATCATCGTCCTTGTACTGTGCTTCCTTTTTACAAAGGATTCACTAAACAGACTTAACTTGATGAAGGAAATCATGAAGAATAGGCCTAATGTAGGTGTAAAGTGTCTTCCAAATCTAGAGATGGTTAATCAGATTTTAATTTAACCAGGTATACTTAATACTTTATAACTATTTTTTTAAATATTTTTATTTTCTATATTCTTTGTTTACATTCCAAATGATTTCCCCTTTCCCAGATCCCCCCTCACCATATGTCCCATAAACCTTCTTCTCTCCATCCATTCTCCAATCACTTCCGTCCTTTTTTTCTGTCATTATATACCCCTCCAAAGCTAGATCAATACTTCCCATGATCAGGACCCTCTCCATACTTCTTCATGGGAGTCATTTATTATCGGATTTGTGCTTTGGGTATTCAGGGCTTCTGGGCTAATTAATATCCACTTATCAGAGATTGCATTCCATGTGCATTCTTTTGTGATTGGGTTGCTTCACTTAGAATGATATTTTCCAGATCAAACCATTTGCCTAAAAATTTTGTGAATTCATTGTTTCTAATTGCGGAGTAGTATTCAATTGTGTAAATATACCACATTTTCTGTATCCATTCCTCCTTTGAGGGGCATCTGGGTTCTTTCCAGCTTCTCGCTATTATAAATAAGGTGTGTCTCGGCCATCTGAATTTCTTCAGGTGAAAATTCTTTGTTTAGATCTGTACCCCATTTTTAATAGGGTTATTTGGTTTTCTGGAGTCTAACTTCTTGAGTTCTTTGTATATATTGGATATTAGCCCTCTATCAGATGTAGGGTTGGTGAATATCCTTTCCCAATTTGATGGTTGCCATTTTGTCCTTTTAAGAGTGTCCTTTCCCTTACAGAAACTTTGTAATTTTATGAGGTCCCATTTGTCAAATCTTGATCTTGGAGCATAAGCTATTGGTGATCTGTTCAGGAAATTATCCCCTGTGCCCATGTCCTCAAGGGTCTTCCCCAGTTTCTTTTCTATTAGTTTCAGTGTGTCTGGTTTTACATGGAGGTCCTTGATCCACTTGGAGTGAAGTTTAGTACATGGAGATAAGAATGGATCAATTCTCATTCATCTGCATGCTGACCTCCAATTGAACCAACACCATTTGTTGAAAAGGCTATCTTTTTTCCACTGGATGTTTTTATCTCCTTTGTCAAAGATCAAGGGACCATAGGTTTGTGGATTCATTTCTGGATCTTCAATTCTATTTCATTGGTCCACTTGTCTGTCACTATGCCAATACCATGTAGTTTTTAACACTATTGCTCTGTAGTATTGCTTGAAGTCAGGGATACTGATTCCCCCAGAATTTCTTTTGTTGTTGAGAATAGTTTATCTATCCTGGGTTTTTTGTTATTCCAGATTAGTTTGAGAATTGCTTTTTCTAACTCTGTGAAGAACTGAGTTGGAATTTTGATGGGGATTGCGTTGAATTTGTAGATCGCTTTTGGCAAGATGGCCATTTTAACTATATTAATCCTGCCGATCCATGAGCATGGCAGATTTTTCCATTTTCTGAGGTCTTCTTCGATTTCCTTCTTCAGAGACCTGAAGTTCTTGTAGTATAGATCTTTAACTTGTTTGGTTAGAGTCACACCAAGATACTTGATATTGTTTGTGGCTATTGTGAAGGGTGTCATTCCCTAACTTTTTTCTCAGCCTGCTTATCCTTTGAGTATAGGAAGGCAAATGATTTGCTTGAGTTGATTTTATAACCAGCCACTTTGCTGAAGTTGTTTATCAGCTGTAGGAGTTCCCTGGTGGAGGTTTTCGGGTCACTTAAGTAGACTATCATGTCATCTGCAAATAGTGATAATTTGACTTCTTCCTTTCCAATTTGTATCTCCTTGACCTCCTTATGTGGTCTAATTGCTCTAGCTAGAACTTCAAGTACTATAATGAAAAGATATGGACAGAGAGGACAGCCTTGTCTAGTCCCTGATTTTAGTGGGATTGCATCAACTTTCTCTCCGTTTAGTTTGATCTTGGCTACCGGTTTGTTGTATATTGCTTTAATGATGTTTAGGTATGGGCCTTGAATTCCGGTTCTTTCCAAGACTTTTAGCATGAAAGGATGCTGAACTTTGTCAAATGCTTTTTCTGCATCTAATGAGATGATCATTTTTTTCCTTGAGTTTGTTTATGTAGTGGATAGCATTGATGGATTTCCTTATATTGAACCATCCCTGCATCCCTGGGATGAAGCCTACTTGATCCTGGTGGAAGATCGTTTGATGTGTTCTTGGATTCGGTTGGCAAGGATTTTATTAAGTATTTTTGCATCAATATTCATAAGGGAAATTGGCCTGAAGTTCTCTTTCTTTGTTGGATCTTTGTGTGGTTTTGGTATCAGCATAATTGTGGCTTCAAAGAACGAGTTGGGTAGAGTTCCTTCTGTTTCTATTTTGTGGAATAGTTTGAAGAGTATTGGTGTTAGGTCTTCTATGAAGGTCTGATAGAATTCTTCACTGAAGCCATCTGGTCCAATACTTTTTTTGGTTGGGAGACTTTCTGTGACCCTTTTTATTTCCTCAGGTGTTAAGTGACTGTTTAGATGATCTATTTGTTCCTGATTTAGTTTTGGTGTCAGATATCTGTCTAGGAAACTGGCCATTTCCTCCAGATTCTCCAGTTGTGTTGAGTATAGGCTTTTGTAGTAGGATCTAATGGTTTTTTTTAATTTCCTCAGTTTCTGTTATTATTAAATGTATTCATTTCTAAGTTTGTTAATCTGTATACTGTTTCTGTGCCCTTTGTTAGTCTGGCTAAGGGTTAATCTATCTTGTTGATTTTCTCAAAGAACCAGCTCCTGGTTTTGTTGATTCTTTGTATGGTTCTCTTTGTTTCTACTTGATTGATTTCAGCCCTGAGTTTGATGATTTCCTGCCTTCTACTCCTCCTGGGTGAAATAGCTTCTTTTTGTTCCAGGGCTTTCAGGTGTGTCATTAAGCTGTTAGTGTATGCTCTCTCGATTTTCTTTTTGGAGGCACTCAGGGCTATGAGTTTTCCTCTTAGCACTGCTTTCATCGTGTCCCATAGATTTGGTTATGTTGTGTCTTCATTTAAATTAAGTTCTAAAAAGTCTTTAATTTCTTTCTTTATTTCTTCCTTGACCAAGGTATTGTTGAGTAGAATATTGTTCAGTTTCCACGTATATGTGGATTTTCTGTTGTTTTTGTTGCTATTGAAGACCACTTTTACTCCACAGTGATCTGATAGGAGGCATGGGATTAATTCAATCTTCTTATATTTGTTGAGGTCTGTTTTGTGACCAATTATATGGTCAATTTTGGAGAAGGTACCATGAGGTGCTGAGAAAAAGGTATATTATTTTGCTTTAGGATAAAATGTTATATATATATATATATATATATATATATATATATATATATATATATATATATATATATATATAAAATCTAATTGGTCCAAAGCTTCAATTAGTTTTACTGTGTCCCTGTTCAGTTTCTGTTTTCCTGATGGGTCCATTGAGGAAATTGCAGTGTTGAAGTCACCCACAATTATTGTGTTGGGTGCAATGTGTGCTTTGAGCTTTAGTAAAATTTCTTTTATGAATGATGGTGCCCTTGCATTTGGAGCATAGATGTTCAGGATTGAGAGTTCTTCTTGGTGGATTTTTCCATTGACCAGGAAGAAGTGTCCCTCAGAGTCTCTTTTGATGACTTTGGGTTGAAAGTCAATTTTATCTGATATTAGAATGGCTACTCCAGCTTGTTTCCTGAGACCATTGGCTTGTAAAATTGTCTTCCAGCCTTTTACTCTAAGGTAGTGTTTGTCTTTGACCCTGAGGTGTGTTTTCTGTATGCAGCAAAATGTAGGGTCCTGTTTACGTATCCAGTCGGTTAGTCTATGTCTTTTTATTGGGGCATTGAGCCCATTGATGTTAAGAGATATTAAGGAATAGTGATTATTACTTGCTGTCATTTTTGATGTTATTTTTTAAATTTTATTGGTTATCTTCTATTTGGTTTGATAAAAGGTTACTATCTTCCTTTTTCCAGGGTGACGTTTCCCTCCTTGTATTGGTGTTTTCTTCCTATTATCCTTTGTAGGGCTGGGTTTGTGGATAGATATTAGGTAAACTTGGTTTTGTCATGGAATATCTTAGTTTCTCCATCTATGGTGATTGAGAGTTTTGCTCGGTATAGTAGTTTTGGCTGGCATTTGTGTTCTCTTAGAGCCTGCATGAGATCTGCCCAGGATCCTCTAGCTTTTATAGTCTCTGGTGAAAAGTCTGGTGTGATTCTGATAGGTCTTCCTTTATATGTTACTTGGCCTTTTTCTCTTACTGCCTTTAATATTCTTTCTTTGTTTAGTACATTTTGGGGTTTTGATTATCATGTGACAGGAGGTAGTTCTGTTCTGGTCCAGTCTGTTTGGAGTTCTGTAGGCTTCTTATATATTCATGGGCATCCCTCTCTTTAGGTTTGGGAAGTTTTCTTCCATAATTTTATTGAAGATATTTGCTGGCCCTTTAAGTCGTAAATCTTCATTCTCATCTATATCTATAATCCTTAGGTTTGGTCTTCTCATTGTGTCCTGGATTTCCTGGATGTTTTGGCTTATAAGCTTTTTGCATTTTGCATTTTCTTTAACTGTTGAGTACATGGTTTCTATGGCATCTTCAGCATCTGAGATTCTTTCTTCTCTCTCTTGTATTCTGTTGTTGATATTTGCATCTATGTCACCTGATTTCTTCCCAAGGCTTTCTATCTCCAAAGTTGTCTCCCTTTGAGCTTTCTTAGTTGTTTCTACTTCTGATTTTAGATCCTGGATGGTTTTGCTTAGCTCCTTCACTTTCTTGTTTGTGTTTTCCTGTAATTCTTTAAGAGATTTTTGTGTTTCCTCTCTCATGACCTCAGCCTGTGGACCAAAGTTCTCCTGTATTTCTTTAAGTGATTTTTGTGTTTCCTCCTTATTGGCTTTTGTATTCTCCTGAATTTCTTTCAAAGATTTTTGTGTTTCCCTTGTAAAGGCTTCTAACTTTTGATCCATTTTCTCCTGAATTTCTTTAAGTATGTCCTTCCTGTGTTCCTCTACCAGCATCATGACCAGAGATTTTAAGTCGAAATCTTGTTTTTCTGGTGTGATAGGGTATCTACGACATGCTGTTAAAGGAGAATTGGGTTCAGATGCTGCCATATTGCCTTGATTTCTGTTAGTGATGTTCCTGCGTTTGCCTTTTGCCATCTAGTTCTCACTGGTGTTAGTTGGAGTTGTCAATTCTGGACTCACCAATACAAGCTGCTTCTTCCCAGCTGGCCTCTCGTGCACAGCTGACCTCCTGCACTGCCTGGAGACAGGGTGCTGTGGCCCAGGCTGTTCAGATCCCGAAGCAGACACCTGAAGGCTCCTGCTTGGGCCTGCTGGATTCAGCAGAGCACACTGACTTCTCCCCGCTGGCCGCCCGGAAGCCCCTCTTGCCTCTTGCAGGATCTGGAGATGTGGTGTTGTAGCCCAGGCTATTCTGGATCCCAAAGCGGAGATCTGAAGGCTCCTGCCAGAGGCCTCAGGACTGGAACCTAAGTTCTGTGGGGCCGACCCACCAGAGCACACTGTGTCCTCCCAGTCCACCTCCGGCTGCATACCAGGCCTCTTGCACTTCCTGGAGACTGAGTGCTGTGGCCCAGGCTGTTCAGATCCCAAAGCAGACACCTGAAGGTTCCTGTCCAGGGCCTGCTGGACTCACCAGAGCACACTGACTCCTCCCAGCTGGCCTCCCGGGTGCCCCTCTGGCCTCGTGGACGGCTTGGAGATGTGGTGTTGCAGCCCAGGCTGTTCTGAATCCTGAAGCGGAGATATAACTAATTTTTTTTAAGTGTGGATATCTATGGTCTGCTTCATAGGGTGCTTTGCAATAAAATGAAAATTATATATACTGTTTTCAGTAAGGCAACAAAAGCATGAAAATCCTTTTTTCTACAAGTGGAAATGACAGTCTGGATTCTTAAGCTAGTAGTGCCTCAGTTTTCCTTTGGGATATACTTCACAGGTATCAGAAGTACTTTCAGTATACAAGTTGCTATGTCCACATGATTAAGGAATGACTAACTAATAAGAACAAGTTTCTTCTAGCCATTAGAACAAAAAGAAGATTAATTTAGATACTGGAAGACTGTATTTGAAAAAATAATCTTCCTTACGTTTTTACCCAAACCTGTGCTCAGTAATTTTTTTTCACATTTTTTATTCGATATATTTTTTATTTACATTTCAAATGATTTCCCCTTTTCTAGCCCCCCCCGACTCCCCGAAAGTCCCATAAGCCCCCTTCTCTCCCCCTGTCCTCCCACCCACCCCTTCCCACTTCCCCGTTCTGGTTTTGCCGAATACTGCTTCACTGAGTCTTTCCAGAACAAGGGGCCACTCCTCCCTTCTTCTTGTACCTCATTTGATGTGTGGATTATGTTTTGGGTATTCCAGTTTTCTAGGTTAATATCCACTTATTAGTGAATGCATACCAAGATTCACCGTTTGAGTCTGGGTTACCTCACTTAGTATGATGTTCTCTAGCTCCATCCATTTGCCTAAGAATTTCATGAATTCATTGTTTCTAATGGCTGAATAGTACTCCATTGTGTAGATATACCACATTTTTTGCATCCACTCTTCTGTTGAGGGACACCTGGGTTCTTTCCAGCATCTGGCAATTATAAATAGGGCTACTATGAACATAGTAGAGCATGTATCCTTATTACATGGTGGGGAATCCTCTGGGTATATGCCCAGAAGTGGTATAGCAGGATCTTCTGGAAGTGAGGTGCCCAGTTTTCGGAGGAACCGCCAGACTGATTTCCAGAGTGGTTGTACCAATTTGCAACCCCACCAGCAGTGAAGGAGTGTTCCTCTTTCTCCACATCCTCTCCAACACCTGCTGTCTCCTGAATTTTTAATCTTAGCCATTCTGACTGGTGTAAGGTGAAATCTCAGGGTTGTTTTGATTTTCATTTCCCTAATGACTAATGAAGTTGAGCATTTTTTAAGATGCTTCTCCGCCATCCGAAGTTCTTCAGGTGAGAATTCTTTGTTTAACTCTGTACCCCATTTTGAATAGGGTTGTTTGGTTTTCTGGAGTCTAACTTCTTGAGTTCTTTATATATATTGGATATTAGCCCTCTATCTGATGTAGGATTGGTGAAGATTTTTTCCCAATTTGTTGGTTACCGATTTGTCCTTTTGATGGTGTCCTTTGCCTTACAGAAACTTTGTAATTTTATGAGGTCCCATTTGTCAATTCTTGATCTTAGAGCATAAGCTATTGGTGTTCTGTTCAGAAACTTTCTCCCTATACCGATGTCCTCAAGGGTCTTTCCCAGTTTCTTTTCTATTAGCTTCAGAGTATCTGGCTTTATGTGGAGGTCCTTGATCCATTTGGATTTGAGCTTAGTACAAGGAGACAAGGATGGATCAATTCGCATTTTTCTGCATGCTGCCCTCCAGTTGAACCAGCACCATTTGTTGAAAAGGCTATCTTTTTTCCATTGGATGTTTTCAGCCCCTTTGTCGAGGATCAAGTGGCCATAGGTGTGTGGGTTCATTTCTGGATCTTCAATCCTGTTCCGTTGATCTGCCTGCCTGTCACTGTACCAATACCATGCAGTTTTTAACACTATTGCTCTGTAATATTGCTCAGTAATTTACTTATGCTTTGAAGATTTAATTTAAAAACTTTATAGCAAATCCTTTTCTGCTTTTCCTTTTGAGACAGTCTTGGTAGCTCATGCCAGCCTCCAGTTCTCTATGTAGCTAAAGATGACCTTGAATACCTGATGTTTTTGTCTCCCTTATTTTCCTTTTCTGGAACCACAGGCATGTACAATCATGACCAGCTTTAGAGAGTAAGACATTATAACTTGTTCTTGATTTGTATGATGTAGGGGGCATTACAATTAGGCACTGAATATTGACAATAAAAGGAAAAGAATTTTTCTCTAGAATATAAGGTTGTTCATTGAAAAAAAGAAAGTATGAGGACATAATTCACTTGTCCTAGACTTTACGAATAATTTTTTCAAAACTATAAATGTATATTAAATTATGTATCACAACTTGCTCCATTTGCCTAAAATGATCTACTGGCTTTGCTTAGGATTAAAAACCTCAAATCTATCTTCTACTTTTTAGAAGGAAGAAAAAAAGCAAATAACTGAATTATTATAAAAAATTTTAGATCTGTGGTGTTTTTGTTTTAACTTATAAAAGAAGTTGGTATGATAAAGTGATCACTTTTTCTTATGCAAATAAATGCAAATCAGAGATGTAACCAGTTGTGGTTCATTGCAAGTAGTCAAGTCTAACTAACTCCTAAGGGCAAACATTTGTGTCTTATATATCAGAATTACTTTAGTTTGAAAACACTTTGAACACACTTCTTGTAAATAAAGGAAGTAATTACAGGACATAGTGGCAATACTTTAAAACACGAACCTAATTTTAAAAATCTACACCTATTTTAATGATCAGCATTTCTGTTTATTCTAAAACAAAGTTAAAAAAAAAGGTTAATGAGAAAAGATGAAGAAAATATCATTACTTATGGTTTTTTCAGGTGAGGTTCTAGTGTGATTTAAAGAATGTCTTATGCTACAATATGGCTAATGATGAACTTCTTAATTCTGCAATGGATTAATGTCCAATAAATGGCTATATTGTTGACCTAGAAATATTTCAGGTGAGAATGTAAACATTGATTCTAAAATTAACTTCATTTCTAAGACTCTTGAGAAATTAAAAAGCAAATTTGGAGTAATATAAAATGAAGGAAAAGGTAACAACTGCTAAATAGATGTCATGTGTGAAAGAAACAACTACAGAGCAAGACAGCACTTGGTAGTAAATATCCATCGGACATGGTAGCTTTTTAAATAATACCTGATACTAGGAGATGGGTCAGGAAGATTTCATTGAGTTCAAGGATAGTCTAAGCTTGGATTCAAATTTTTCTTAATCTATAAAAATATAGGGATATTCCACCAAATATAGGGGCATTCCAACAAATGCAGAGATATTCCAAATGAGCATGCTAAAAAATGAACCTCTATATAACAAAAATGTGCTGATCAGTGTCAGAAGTAAATGACACATGAACAATGCTGACCTGAAAGGCTGCATGAACATGAGACAGTTTACTTGCATAGCAAAACCTATCAGCAAAACAACAGTCCTATGTAAATGTCTTTGATCATGAAAATCAGGGAAAGATACCATTTCATACCATAAAAGAATCTAACTTCAAAAATTAAGTGTTATGCCCATCCTGACAGAAAGCAAATTCTTTGGGTCTATTCTACCTATCAGGATGTATACTCAACCTAGATCTTCTCTGCATCAACTCGGATTTCTTTGATAAGAAACTCTCCTCCACTGAAAGATTTTTCCTTTCAATTCCCCCAAATTATGTATTTCATGAATCATCTAGGAACTCCTCCAAAATGGTGAGCAAAAACTTAAACCAAAAGAAATAACCTAGAACTAGATTTCAGCTGCTTGTGTCATATCACCAAACTAAAAATTATATATGAAAAATAAAACAAATACATCTCTCCATAAAGATCAGTGATTCTAGAGTATAAATCACCAATAAGAATAATTTAAACAAAACTCAGGATGCAGGGTTCAAAGGAACAAATACAAGCATATTCAGGAGTTCATGGAATTCGAAAAGGATTTGAATAGCCACATGAATGAACATAAAGAAGACAGGAATAAATAGCAGAATAAAAGAAAAAATAATACAATGTTTTAGCTACCAATATAGCAGAAGATTGTTTCTAGAAACATAAATATCTCAAAGAGTAAAACATCAAATAGCAACCCAATCAGAGGAAGAAATATATATTTAGACAGACACAAAAAAGATACATACCCATGTTTCAAATGCTAGCATTTGGAAAAATGATCATCAGGGCCATCAAGAAATTTTGAATTGCCATGACTGTCTATCTTGTCTCAATAAGAATGCATATTACCAAGAATTTAAAGAACAAGAAATAATGATAAGGATATGAGTAAAGAAGAACATTAAAACACTAATTCACTCTTATTGGTGAGAAAGCAAACTGGTGCTACCAGTATAAAAAATATTATGTGGATTCCTCAGAAAATGAGATAGATCTGTTATAGTACCTGTACTGGTTTGTTTTATATCAAGTTGACATAAGTTAGAGTCATTAAAGAGGAAATGGCAACAATTGAGAAAATGCCTTCATAAGAGCAGACTGTACACCAGTCTTTAGGGCATTTCTTTGGGTAGCAATTGATGGGGAGAACCTAGACTATAACCTAGAATACCTACACAGGTTTTGCACAAATATGTTCATATCAACATCCAGGTATTGATGAAGGGTGGATTCTGGGAGGGCTACCTCTGGAAGCTGAATAGTTGACTAACAACAGATTCAACAAGAAGGGAAATCATTTCTTTCAATCAACTTCCCAATAGTAATCAAATCAAGTGCCAATAGAGGGTTCAATTCACCCAATTGGCATACCTAATTAATTTTATAAAACAAAACTAAATATCATAATCTCTAAAAGGAACTGGTAGTGAGAGAATTTGACAGAGATGAGAGGAATATTTGATAGAGCTTGGAAGAGTAATCAGAGTATACTCTATGCTTAAATAAAATATTCACAAAACAGAATTGATCAATATTTAATGACTGGGCCAGAACACTGGTACATTGCCATCACAGCAACAGCCATTTCTGAGTCCAGAAAGAGCTCCACACCCCATGTTCTTTCTTTGAGTTGTAGATAGGTTAAACACTTCATGCAACTTTCCCAAAATATGTACATCATTGATAAGTTATAATTAATTGTGTTCCTCACAGTCAATCAACTTTAGACCAGCTCTTGCCTACTGAGAGTGAAATGCACAAAGGAATGGAAACTTTCTGTTAAAGAAAAGACAGGTAATTGAGGAACTGACATAACTAGGATTTTATAGACAGTGCCTGATCACATGTACTTGCTAAGTCAAAGAAAGGGTCAAAATTACCACAACAGTAGACGATTGTGTTGTTGGGATAAGAGAAGAATTTAGGAAAGTACAATAGGACATTGCCTTGGTTCAGTGGCCCCTCAATCCAGTCTACAATGCTGTCATGAAACTTTTGTAGGTCCTTCTACAGAAACATGACATTTGGGGGAGGGGGTTCAACCACAGGCGATAGTTACATTGTTATGGACTATAAACAATTGATAATACTTTGGAAAGAAGGTCTCAAAAGGAAATCTTACCTTTGTTCTATTATTCTTATGTTAGATATTAAGCTCGTCTGTGGCAAAGAGTAGAGTCCTCTGAATCAGCTGTCAACTATATGAATAGGTTCTAGCACATAGACTGCTTAGAAACTGGTGCTTGAGGAAGAATATTCAAAAGAGGAAGAAAGATATGTGGTTTCCTGTAATTGTATCTGCACTGTCACTCCTTTGAGTCATGCTCTTCATGAGCCTGTTCTGAACATTTGGCCTGGTTCCTACCTCCTTCCCTTTGGTCATAAGGATTCTATGACTCCTCTTTCCTCTTAGTGCTTGGGTTTTCTTTAACTTCTTGCATCTAGAAGGTGAGATATTTCAAACAATGTGAGCCAGTTCTGAATTTTTTTCAGACATAACATGTTTGAAAATCTGGACCATGATGGAACAATAAACATGGGGATAATAAGCAAATTTGATAAAGTTGCAGAATAGTGACTTGAAATATAGCAGTTAGGAGTTTGAGCTTTGAAACTAGAAGCATTCCTTGAGTCAGAAACCCAGCCAGAGTAGGATTTCAGGAATATGTCGTCTTTAGGCTCTTGGAACATCCTCCTTACTGCTAAGATGACCAAGAATGACGCTAACTCAGCACTCAGCAACAGGGCTTTAAAAAATAACTCAAAATGTGGTCTTCGGGAGGGCTGGACAAACATGCCTCTACAAAGTTAATAATGAAGGAAAACAAAGAGACAGCAGAAATGAATAAAGCTTTGATAAGAAATGAATGATTCTATTAGCATGAGAAGGGAGAAAAAGAGATCAAAGAGTCAAATTTATTTAGTTGCAGAGAGTGTTGAATAGTAATATAGAGTGACTGGCATAGGATAAAACAGGAGAGAAAGGAGCCATGTCTGCTTGATGTCAAAGCAATATCTCCTTAGTAATTCCTGCCTCACTGTTTTATGACGCTATATTCTTTTATAAACTATTTTGCGAAGGCAAATTTAGTAGCTCTAGGACATTTCAAATTTAAAAAAAAATGTTACTTTTATATGGATTTCATGTATATTTGTAAAATAGATGCTCTTGTAAATATTCACACATATGTGTGCACATGCTGGTAATGGCCAGAGCTCAAAGTCTGGGTTGTTGCTCTAACCCTCTTCACCTTATATATTGAATCAGGCATCTCCACTTGAAACCATAACTTACCTGTTAAGCTATTTTCCTTAACTCTCTTTCCTCAGTGTTTCCCATATGCTGATAAAATGGCAGACTGCCAATCTGCAGCAATATGGAGATGAGGGTTTAAACTCAGACTCTTGAATCACACAGAAAGTGTTTTCCTCTCTGAATCATCTCCCAAATTTAATTAGGTTTTCTGAAGGAAAAAGTCTTACTTCCATGTATTCTAATTATAAATGATTTTTAATAGATGGGATTATTTACTGGGTTGGCAAGTTTATTTATATTAGATTGTTTGGTTGGTTTAGTTTTTTGCCTGGTTGAGTGACTCTCTGGTTAGTTATGTGTTTGGGTGAATGTTTAGTTGGATGATTGATTGAGTGGATTGTTAATTAGTTAGTCTATTCTTTGATTGTTTGGTTGGTTTTTCAATCTGTTGGTTGATTTTCTTTAACCAGGATACAATAAGATATCAATTACAATATGATTTCATTGTTTGCATCATCAGCTTTACATTACATAGAAGAAAGAGTTCACTCCTGGGCATATACCCAGAGGATTCCCCTGCATGCAATAAGGACACATGCTCCACTATGTTCATAGTAGCCTTATTCATAATAGCCAGAAGCTGGAAAGAACCCAGATGTCCCTCAATGGAGGAATGGATACAGAAAATGTGGTATATTTACACAATGGAATACTACTCAGCAATTAAAAACAATGAATTCATGACATTTTTAAGCAAATGGTTGGAACTGGAAAATATCATCCTAAGTGAGGTAACCCAATCACAAAAGAATACACATGGAATGCATTCACTGATAAGTGGATATTAATTAGCCCAGAAGTCCTGAATACCCAAAATACAGTTAGCATATCAAATGACTCCCATGAAGAAGTAAGGAGAGGGCCTGGATCCTGGATAGGCTTGATCCAGCATTGTAGGGGAGTACCAGGACAAAGAAAAGGGAGGGGCTGATTGAAGAATGGGTGGAGAGAAGAGGGCCTATGGGACATATGGGGAGGGAGGAACTGGGAAAGAGGAAAGCATTTGGATTGTAAACAAAGAATTTAGAAAATAAATAAAATAAAATAAAATATGATACATACTAAGTAGCAACTTAAATTCAACTACTGTATTTACTCAGTCAAAAATATTTGAAGCTACTTCTATCCCCATATGATAATTTGATAGATGTTTTTTTACTTATAAAACCTGTTTCTTGCTAGGCATGGTGGTGCATACCTGTAACCCCACCACTTGGGAGGCAGAGGCAGGCGGATTTCTGAGTTTGAGACCAGCCTGCTCTATAGAGTGAGTTCCAGGACAGCCAGGGCTACACAGAGAAACCCTGTCTTGAAAAAAACAAAAATAAAATAAAATAAAATAAAATAAAATAAAATAAAGAAAGAAAGAAAGAAAAGAAAAGGAAAGGAAAGAAAAGAAAAACTGTTTCTTGATCTTAGTTCTGTCAAAGTTTTATGACCTCTGTAGTGCCTTTGGTATTATAATCTGCTAGCTTTTGTTAAAGGGATATGAAAGAAAATATAAGTGTGCCTTATATATGATTCAAAACTGTAAATTGTCTTCCAGCTTCAGTGGAGGAATGGATACAAAAATGTGGTATATATACACAATGGAGTACTATTTAGCCATTAGAAACAATGAATTCATAAAATTCTTAGACAAATGGATGGAGCTAAAGAACATCATCCTAAGTGAGGTAATACAGTCTCAAATGATCATTCATGGTATGCACTCACTGATAAGTGGATATTAGCCTAGAAGCTTGGAATACCCAAGACACAATCCACATATCAAATGATGTTCCAGAAGAAGGAAGGAGTGGCCCCTGGTTCTGGAAAGGTTCAGTGCAGAAGTGCAGGGGAATGCCAGAACAGGGAAGTGGGAAAGGGTGGATGGGGGAACAGAGGAAAGGAAGAGGGCTTGTGGGACTTTCTGTGAGGGGGGATCAAGGAAAGGGGAAATAATTTGAAATGTAAATAATGAATGTATTGAATTAAAAAAAGCTGAATTGGTGAGAAATGTAGACTTTTATCTGAAGTGGAATTTTCGGGTTGTGTCTTCTGATGCCAGACCACATGATTTCTAGTAATCACAAAAAAAATAAAAAATAAAAAATAAAATAAAATAAAATAAAATAAAAATAAAACTGTTGTTTCAACTGGAGTGCCCTTGCCCTTGATATGAGGAAACAAAAGCTGCTGAGCAATTCAATGCCCTGTAACAACTGGCATCTACATTTCCACATATGCCATGATTTTTGTTTCTTCTTTTCTATCCCCATCTATTATACTTGGATCCACAATACATTCTTAAGAATTTAACCCACTTCTTCCCAAGATTATTCCTATTGTCATACTTTCCATAAAGGTAATGAACCATAAACACCAGTGGTTAACTTGTAAAATTCACGTTTTAGGGATAGGGTAAGGAAGGCATTAGCACCCAGATCCAAAGCTGCACTTCTTTCTGTAGCATGTATAATATCAGAAATATTTAGTTTTGATTTCCTGGTCCTCTTTATACCTCCTGTTTCACTAACAGATGATGGCTTGTGTTACTGGCTGTGAGGCCTTCAGCTGACAGTCCCCACTCTTCATTTTCCAGTGGTGAGAGTTTAGCTCATGTCTCTCTTGTACTTACAACACTTCAATCAATATTTTCCCTTGCCACAGCAACCACAGCACTCTGGAAGCCTTTGTGGTCCTAGCAACCAGAACCTACTTATTCTCTTCTATAAATAATCATCAAATGCTAACCCCCTCTTGTCTTAGTCAGTTTCTATTCCTGCACAAGAAAGCAAGTTGGAGAAGAAAGGGTTTATTCAGCTTATACCTTCCACATTGCTGTTAATCACCAAAAGAAGTTAGGATTGGAAGCAGGACCTGATGCAGAGGCCATGAAGGGATGTTTCTTACTGGCAGGCTTTCTCTGCCTTGCTCAGATTGATCTTTTATAGAACTCAACATTTCCAGCCCAAAGGATGGCAACAACCACAATGGGCTCTTACACTTGATCAATTTTAACATGTTTTTCTACATATTTCTTCAATTTTATCAGAAATATTTTCCATGAAAATCTTTAATTTTATCATAAAATATTTTTACTTCCTTTTTAAAAAGTTCAAAAGAACATTTAGAGCATGTTGATTAGTTCAAGGCCTTTAAATAGAATTGAAGAAAAATCTGAATTAGCCCAAAGAAAACAAATAAATACCTGACTGAAAAAAAATCTCAATTGGCCAGCTATATATACAGCATAAATTTGTGTCTAGAAAACAAAGATCTCGACTAGGTACTGTATCACCCCGAGCTTTAGATCTCTGGGGGTGCAAACTGCCAAGGGTCTGCCTGCACCCAAGAACTGAGCACATAGGTGGTTCATCTGCCAGTCTGCCAGGCATGGGGCCTGTGTCCTGCCTGGAGAGCAGCAGAGGAAGACAATCCCCACAGCCATATTCCCAGCCTGCTGGGGCAGAAGCATCACTAGGTACTCTAGCACCCCAAGCCTTAGATCTCTGGGGGTGCAAACCACCAGAGGTCTGCCTGTGCCCAGAACCTGAGCACACAGGTGGTTCATCTCCCAGCTGGGAGGTCGTGGGGCCTGTTTCCTGCTCAGAGAACAGCAGAGGGAGCAACTCCCCGTGGCCATCTTCGTGGCCTGCCTGGGAGGAAAAACACCACTAGGTACAGTATTATCCTGAGCTTAAGATCTCTGGGGGTGCAAATCGCCAGGGGTCTGCCTGCGCCCAGGACCTGAGAACATAGGCAGTTTATCTGCAAGCTGGTCAGTCCTGGGGCCTTTGTCCTATGTGAGAATCAACAGAGGGAGTGACCCACACACACACACCATCTTTGCTGCATAACAGAGCAGGCTGAGAACACCTGGTTTACATTGCCAACCCAAGTATAACATTTCTTGAGGCAAGACTGAGCAGGGCTCCAAAGGCACAAAAGAGGAAGGCAGCATATCAGTAATCTGTGCCAGAGGAAACCCAGTCATCCAGAGTCACAGAAAGAGCCCTAAAGGTCCACAGTAGGTTGAAATACCAGCCAGTGACAATAAGACCATCTAACACCAGTGAGAACTAGATGGCTAAAGGCAAGCATGGGAACATCACTAACAGAAAACAAGGCATTTTGGCAGCATCTGAATGCAATTCTCCAACAATAGCAAGTCCTGGATACCCTCAACACACCAGAAAAACAAGAGTTGGATTTAAAAGCACTGGTAAGGATGCTGTTAGAGGAACACATGAAGGACATAAATAAATCTCTTAAAGAAATTTAAGGAGAAAAATGATGAAAAGCTAGAAGCCCTTACAAGGGAAACACAAAAATCACTTAAAGAAATTCAGGACAATATGGGTCAGAAGTTTGTAGCCAATAAGGAGGAAATGCAAGAATCACTTTAAAAATACAGGAGAACTTTGACCAACAGGCAGAAGTCATGAAAGAGGAAACACAAAAATCTCTCAAAGAATTAGAGGAAAACACAAACAAGCAAATGACGGAACTGAGTAAAAACTTCCAGGATCTAAAAACAGAAGTAGAAACAACTAAGAAAGCACAAAGGGAAACAACTTTGGAGATAGAAAACCTTGGGAAGAAATCAGGGATCATAGATGCAAATATCAACAACAGAATACAAGAGATAGAAGAAAGAATCTCAGATGCCGAGGAAACCATAGAAACCATGGACTCAACAGTCAAAGAAAATGCAAAATGCAAAAAGCTTGTAAACCAAAACATCCAGGAAATCCAGGAAACAATGAGAAAGTCAATTCTAAGGATTATAGACATTGATGAGAGTGAAGATTTACAACTTAAAGGGCCAGCAAATATCTTCAACAAAATTATGGAAGAAAACTTCCCTAACCTAAAGAGAGGGATGCGCATGAATATACAAGAAGCCTACAGAACTCCAAACAGACTGGACCAGAACAGAACTACCTCCCATTACATAATAATCAAAATCCCAAATGTACTAAACAAAGAGAATACTTAGGGCAATAAGAGAAAAGGGGCAAGTAACATATAAAGGAAGACCATCAGAATTACACCAGACTTCTCACCAGAAACCATGAACCTAGACGATCCTGGACAGAGCTCATGCAGACTCTAAGAGAACACAAATGGCAGCCAAGACTACTATACCCAGTGAAACTCTCAATCACTATAGATGGAGAAACCAAGATATTTCATGACAAAACCAAATTTACACAATATCTTCCCACAAACCCAGCCCTACAAAGGATAATAGAAGGAAAACACCATTGCAACGAGGGAAACTATACCCTGGAAAGAGCAGGATATTAAGCTTCTTTCATCAAACCTAAAAGAAGATAAGCACACAAGTATAAAATTAACATTAAAAATGATAGGAAGTAATAACCACTACTCCTTAATATCTCTTAACATCAATGGATTCAATTACCCAATAAAAAGACATAGACTAACAGACTGGTTACATAAACATGACCCTACATTTGTGCTGCATACAGGAAACACACCTCAGTGTCAAAGACAAAAACTACCTATGGTAAAAGGCTGGAAGACAATTCCACAAGCAAATGGTCTCAGGAAACAAGCCGGAGTTGCCATTCAAATATCAGATAAAATTAACTTTCAACCTAATGTCATCAAAAAGAGACATGGAAGGTAATTCTTGCTGGTCAAAGGAAAAAAATCCAACAAGAAGAACTCTCAATCCTGAACATCTATTCTCCAAATACAAGGGCGCCCTCATTCATAAAAGAAATTTTACTAAAGCTCAAAGCAGACGTTGCACCTAACACAATAATTGTGGCTAACTTCAACTCCACTCTCATCAATGGACCGATCAGAAAAACAGAAACTAAACAGGGAGACAGTGAAACTAATTAAAGTTTTGGACCAATTGGATTTAACAGATATATATAGAACTTTTCATCCCAAAGCAAAAGAATATACCTTTTTCTCAGCACCTCATGGTACCTTCCCAAAATCAATCATATAGTTGGTCACAAGACAGACCTCAACAAATATAAGAAGATTGAAATAATCCCATGCCTCCTATCAGATCACTATGGAGCAAAAGTGGTATTTAATAACAATAAAAACAACAGAAAGCCCACAAACACATGGAAACTGAACAATACTCTACTAAATGATACCTGGGTCAAGGAAGAAATAAAGAAAGAAATCAAAGATTTTTTAGAATTTAACTCAAATGAAGTCACAACATACACAAATCTTTGAGACACAATGAAAGCAGTGCTAAGAGGAAAACTCATAGCTTTGAGTGCCTCCAAAAACAAATTGGGGAGAGCATACACTAGAAGCTTAATGGAACAACTGAAAGCCCTGGAACAAAATGAAGCTAATTCACCCAGGAGGAGGAGAAGACAGGAAATCAAACTCAGTACTGAAATAAATCAAGGAGAAAGCAAGAGAACCATACAAAGAATCAACAAAACAAGGAGCTGGTTCTTTGAAAAAATCAACAAGATAGATAAACCTTTAGCCAGACTACCGAAAGGGCACAGAGAAAGTTTCCAAATTAACAAAATTAAATATGAAAAGGGAGATATTGCAACAGAAATTGAGGAAATTCAAAAAATCATCAGATCCTACTACAAAAGCCTGTACTTAACACAACTGGAGAATCTGGAGGAAATGGACAATTTGTTTAGAAAGATACCAAATACCAAAATTAAACCAGGATTAAATAGATCATCTAAACAGACCCATAACCCCTAAAGAAATAGAAGGGGTCATAGAAAGCCTTCCGACCAAGAAAAGCACAGGACCAGATAGTTTCAGTACAGAATTCTATCAGACCATCAAAGAAGACTTAACACCAATACCCTTCAAACTATTCCACCAAATAGAAACAGACAGAACACTACCCAGCTCCTACGAAGCCACAATTTATGCTGATACCAAAAGCACACAAAGATCCAACTAAGACAGAGTATTTCAGGCCAATTTCCCTTATGAATATCGATGCAAAAATACTCAATAAAATTCTTGCCCACTGAATCCAAGAACACATCAAAACAATCATCCACCAGGATCAAGTAGGCTTCATCCCAGGGATGCAGAGATGGTTCAATATAAGAAAATCCATAAATGCTATCCACTATATAAACAAACTCAAAGAACAAAACCACATGGTCATTTCATTAGATGCTGAAAAAGCATTTGACAAAATTCAGCATCCTTTCATGCTAAAAGTCTTGGAAAGGACAGGAATTCAACGCCCATATCTAAACATGGTAAAAGCAATATACAGCAAACCGGTAGCTAACATCAAACTAAATGGAGAGAAACTTGAAGCGATCCCAATAAAATCAGGGACTAGACAAGGTTGCCTGCCTCCTCTCTCCATATCTTTTCAATATAGTTCTTGAAGTCCTAGCTAGAGCAATTAGACAACATAAGGAGGTCAAAGGGATACAAATTAGAAAGGAAGAAGTCAACCTAGCACTATTTGCAGATGATATAATAATATACTTAAGTGACCCAAAAATCTCCACTAGAGAAATCCTACAGCTGATAAACAACTTCGGCAAAGTGGCAAGTTATAAAATCAACTCAAGCAAATCAGTAGCCTTTATATACTCAAAGGATAAGAAGACTGAGAAAGAAATTAGGGAAATGACACCCTTCACAATAGCCACAAACAGCATAAAGTATCTTGGGGTGACTCTAACCAAACAAGTGAAAGAACTATATAACAAGAACTTCAGATCTCTGAAGAAGGAAATCGAAGAAGATCTCAGAAAATGGAAAAACCTTCCATGCTCGTGGATTGGCAGGATTAATATAGTTAAAATGGCCATCTTGCTAAAGGCAATCTACAGATTCAATGCAATCCCCATCAAAATCCCAACTAAGTTCTTCATAGAGCTAGAAAGAGCAATTCTCAAATTCATCTGGAATAACAAAAAACCCAGGATAGGTAAAACTATTCTCAACAGTAAAAGAACTTCAGGGGGATTCAGTATCCCAGACCTCAAACTTTACCACAGAGCAACAGTGATAAAAAA